>NC_137796.1:27947195-28159695 GCF_963383645.1 Muscardinus avellanarius
GAAACAAACCAACCCCCTCCCCCTGCAGCCTTAGAAAGGTCTCACCTCCTTCCATTCTCTGCCCAGCTTGCTGGCTGTCGGGGGCGGGAACCGGCGCACAGCCAACGTCGTGGCTCATGGGTTCACCAACCTCTTCATTCTGGACAAGAAGGACTTGAATGAAATTTTAGTGCATTATCCTGAATCTCAGAAGTTACTCCGGAAGAAGGCCAGGTAAACAATTTACTTCTCTCTTTTTTTTTTTTTTTGTGGTACTGGGGTTCTTGGAAGCCCTTCTACCTCTGGGCTACACTCCCAGACCTATTTTTACATTTTTATTTGGAAACAGGGTCTCCTAAGCCAGCGCGCGCCACTGGCTTCGAACCTGCACAATCCTCCTATCTCCGCCTCCCAAGCGCGGGGATTACAAGCGTGCACCACCACGCCCGGCTTCTTCTTTTTCTTTTTATTAAAAAAAAAAAAATGCTATCTGGGCATGATGGCACTTGCTTGTAATCCCAGCATTTGGGAGGCTGAGACAGGAGGATCGCGGTTTGGGGGCAGATAAGCTACTTAGTGAGGACCTTTGAAACTCAGGGAGACCCTGTTTCAAAATAAAGAATAAAAAATAGGGCTGGGGTGTAGCTTGGAGGTAGAATGCCCCTGGGTTCCATCTCCAGTACTGGGGGGTGGGGGGATGCTAAGGACGAACGAGGACTTTTCTTCCACAACCACAACACCTTTATCATGGAGGCCTTGCAGTATGTAAACCTGCAGTTTGCACTCAGAGGTACTAATTGTCTGACAGTGTCTCTTATAGCTTTGCTTCGCTCCTTTCCTCCTTGGATGGAGTCTAGGGTCACACACTGCATTAAGTTAGGGCCACGTGTGCCTTGTCTCCTTTGACCTGGAAAAGTGGGTCAGCTGGTTTCTGTCTTTACTTGTAGCTCGGAGGTACAATGCCCCTGGGTTCCATCCCCAGTTCCCAAAAGATAAAAAATAAAAATAAAAATAAGCCTTCTAAGTAGAGTTTAGCTATCTAACGCAGTTCTTTGAGCCTTCAGCTCAGGTACGTGTTTTGTGAGTCTGTGCCCGTTACTTGGACTGGCTCTCCTGCCCACCCCCCTTAAGGTGGATATTCTGTCCATTTGAAATCCAGGCAGGTCCGTTGGTTTCGGTTTGCATTCCATTTTAGGGCGCCCCTGCCCTGATCTTTGTTGATTTTGTTGTTGTTTTTAGAATGTACAACGTTAACATGGTTCTAAAAGTCAAAACTCTACAGAGTAGTAGACTCAGAAAAGTGTCCCAATGCCTCCTCCCCCGGCCCCCCTGCCACCCATCCCATCGGTGACCAGTGTCATTAGTTCTGGTTTTACCTTCCTGTGTTTACTTTTACAAAGATGGGCAGGTGGAGGACTCCATTCTCATCCCCTCTTTCTGACACAAGGGCGGCGTACCGCGCATACTTTGTGCAGATTGCCTCTGTTTCACATGGTGGGTCCTGGAACTTATTCTCAGCCCCCAGAGCGCTTCCTCATTCCTCCCGACAGTCACAGGGCATTCCTGTGAGTTGACATTTAGGGTATTTCCAGGACTTTGCAATTGCAAACAATGCTGCTGCTGCTAACCTCCTGCACCTGTATTTTATATTTTGGGGAAATAGGTAATTAAAAATTTTTTCTTCTTAGGAAAACAAGAGTTTTGCTTTCAAATCTTTAAGATCAGGTTTCAAACTGAGCAGCAGAAGCAGTATCATATGGTTAAAAATAAAAACACAACAGGCGTGGGAGGCCTATGGAGCGCAAATCCCTTTCAAGTGAGATACTGGCTGCGCAACTTAGGGAAAACGACTTAACTTTTCTGGACTCAGTTTTTGCTGCTATAAAAATAAAGGCAATCACTCCCTACTTTGTTGTTGTGAGGATTAAATAAAATAAGCTGCAAGCGTGTCTTCCCCGGCGCCTGGCACATAGGAGAGCTCAGTATGTCCTAATTATCTTCAGGTTTACCTTTATCTATCAAATTCCCCCTCAATTTTTTTCAATCAGATAAAGCCTTTTTAATCCACATATCTGGTTTCACTCTCCTATCTTTTAATCACATAGTCGTATTTTCCTCTTCATTCTGCAAAATGATACGACAAAGGAACTGCACAGAAAGTAGTCATGATATAGATATGAGCTCAGCAGCACATAATCTAGGGCAAAGCTCATCAGCGCGGCAGTTTACTGAGCACGTATTTCCAGATCCTGGGGACACGGCAGGGACCAAACAAAACTATGTTGTAGCAGGAAGATTGACACGGAGAAAGGAGTAGTTATGGGCTGTATGAGCTGAGCTAAGGGCTATGAGGAAACCCCAAGCCGTGGGTGCAGCGGAGGTGAGGGAGGGAGCCATTTGGGATGTGCTGGTCAAGGCCTGCGCTGAGTGAAGGAGTGAGCGTCCAGGCAGAAGGAGTGGCCCGTGCACGGGCCCCAAGGTGTGCAGAGGCATGGCAAGAAAATGGGAAAATGGGTGTGTCTTGGTGCAAGATCAGAAAATAGGAGGGGAAGGGATCGGGTTGGGCCTGGTAAAATAGGAGAGATGCTTTAGGTTTTATATAGAAAAAGGACTTGCTATGACTTAGGCTTTCAAAGGATCTCGCTGGCAGCTTTGAGCTGAATGTTTACAGTGTTGGTACTGAAGCCTCATCACATACAGGCACTGAGGCCCCGGGGGAAGAAAGCTGCCCTGGCGCTCAGCTTTCCTGGCCGCTCCCAGGAAACCCCCTGGGCCTTGCAGAGGCCAGTCTATCCGAACTTTCCCCACAGAACCTGCCCATTCTCTTAGCCATGTCAACTGTGAGTGCCAGACCCTCCTCTCCTAGGGCACAGGGAAGTTGAGTAGATTCTCATCATTCACAGATTCTAGATTTGCAGATTCTCCTACTCACTAAAATTTATCTCTACCCCTAAGATCGAGGCTCACAGGCTTGTGTGATCAGTGTGACCTAAAAGATTGTTACTCAAATGCATATTGCCAGCGAAGTCAGACAAGGTGACTCCCTGCCTTCTGGTTTCTGCTCTCATGCTGCACCTGGGTATTGAGTCAGCTCTCCATTACTGTGACAAAATACTTGAAGTAAGAAACATATAAAGAAGAAAGGTCCGTTTGGGCTAATGGTTTCAGAGGTTTCAGTCTGTGGTCACTCAGCCTCATAGCTTTGGTGGCAAGACCAAACATCATGGCAGGGAGGGCGTGGTGAGGCAGGTTTGCTCACCTGGTGACCCAGGACAAGGGTGGGGAGAGAGAACGGGGTCCCAATGTTTTCTTCAAGGACAATCTCCCCACGGAGAAGAAGCTTCCTTCCACTAGGCCTCACCTCCTAAAGGTTTTACCACCTCTCCACAGCATATGAATTTTTGTGGAACACTTAAGGTTTAGACTGTAGCAGATATCCTTTGGGGATCTATTTAGTGTCACATTTTTGGACACTTTTTTGGGGAATGTTTTTTTAAAATTGATTTTGCTGTTTAAAATGGCCCCTGAGAGCTGGGTTTGGTGGCATTATGTCTGGAATCCCAGTATTTGGGGGGCTGAGACTGGAAGATCACACGTTTATAGTCAGCCTCAGCAACTTGGTGAGGCCCTCTGCAATTTAGCGTGACTCTGTTTCAAAATAAAGGACAAAATAAGGCTGGGGGTATAGCTCAGAGGTAGACTGCCCCTGGCTTCAATCTCCAGTACCACAATAAACAAACAAACAAACAAATAACAAATAAATAAAATGACCCCTGGGCTGGATGTAGTGGCACATGCCTGAAATCCCAGTACTTGGGATGCTGAGAAAAGAGGATCACTGGTTCAAGACCAGCCTTAGTAGCTAGTGAAACTCTCAGGGTTCTAGTGAGATCCTTTTTAACAAACAAACAAACAAACAAACAAACAAACAGGGCAAGGGGTGTAGATTGGAGGTAGAATGCCTATTGGCTCAATCCCCACTGCCAACAAAAATTAAAATAAAATAAAAGGACTTCCAAGCACAGGGCCCATGTGCTATCTCAGGTCCCTAAGTACAAGAAGGTGTCATGTGCCATACAGAAAATACATGTGATGAGCTTTGTTTGGGCAGGAATTACGGTGCTGCTGGTTGTGCATTTGATGTCAACGCACAACCATATAACGAACGAGGTGGATCTGGATCAGAAGCACACACAAGGCGAGGTTATGAGTTGTGGGCTGATGAATGCCGTGGGGAGAGGTTCACGGGGGCCCAGTCCTGTCTTCCCTGTGGAACCACCCATCTGTATTTTCTAATTCGGTGTTCACAGAGACCTTATAGAACTCAATTACTAACATTTTGAGATTCAACTGCTTCTGTCTGAAAACTGGCCCCTGCGCTCTCTCCCCGTCCCGGAGGAGCAAGGCTCAGGACGGCCACACTCAGCACTGTCCTCCTGTCCCTCTGGTGGAGTGGGGAGGGGCGCAATCTTCTGGGGTCCTCGGAGGCCTCCCCGGTGCTCTGGAGCTGGCCCGTGTGCAGGGTCTGGGCTTGGGGCAGGCAGAGGAGGGGCAGGGACCAGGCCTGGACTCCTCGTCACAATAGCCTGGCACGAGAGCGGCAGGGTGGCATCTTTGGGCTCTGTCCATCAAAGCAGAGCCGCTGAGAGCCAGAGGCCCTGGGGATGTCTGTGTTGGTGGTGAACGGGGACCTGAGGCCCGATGGAGTGATGAGTTCAGATTGACAGAAAGGAGACAGGAAGGTCTTACGCAGGGGGGCCATGGCCAGACCCTAGGTAAAGGGAGGAGGAATTCCTTAGGCTGGGGACACCCCCAGAGCTGGCTTCCTGCTGCAAAACACAGAGGGTCATTAGCAACAGCAGAGCCCTGCAGACAGTTCTTTTGTGCCATTGGAGTACCACGTGGAGCCTTCCTGCGGCTGTCATGCCTTGAGTTATGGACTCAAATAATGCAGGTGACAGTGTCAGGCTCATGGTAAGAGGCCTCTGATGAATGACCCTGTTTGCGTTCTCCAGGGAACCCCAGTGAGAGAAATGCAAATCCTGGGCAATTAATATCAATATGCACAATTTTAATCCATTGCCTCTGATTAGATAAGCAGCCAGTAATGGGCTCATTTTTAAACAAACAAGTTATGCTGGAGCCCTGATGAATGAATTTGCCAATTAGTAGTATAGGCGGCTGGATGGCAGGCAGACCCATTGTTCTCTGGCCAAGACACTCATCACACATTCTGAGCATGTGGAATTCCTCAGAAAAGGCGGGGCTCCTCTCAGCGTAAGGGAAAGCCTGTCCTTATCTAGAGAAACAGAGTGCCACAGTGCGTTGGCTCTGGGGTTTTGTGTTTGTTTGTTTGTTTGGGTACTGGGGATTGAACCAACCCAGGGGCATTTTAACCTCCGAGCTACAACCCCAGCCCTTTTTATTTTAATTGATTAATTAATTTCTTGTGGTACCGGAGATTAAACCTACAGGCACTCAACCTCTGAGCTACACCCCCGTAGGCCTATTTTATTTTGAAACAAGGTCTCAGTAAATTGTGGAGGGCCTCCCAAAATGGATGAGGCTGGCTGCAAACCTGTGATCCTCCTGTCTCCGCCTCCTAGGTATTGGGATTATAGGTACGCACCACCACGCCCGGCAATAGTGCATTAAATGGAGATTGTGATTCTACCTCTGCTATTTTCTGGAAACCTTAGGCACCCCCCCCCCCTCCACACACACACACCCTCTGTGAGATGCCGGTTCACCAGCTTTCGAGGAATAAAGTCCAGCCCTTTCAATGTCTCAGAAGTATCACCAGCATCCAAGAAAATAATGACCATGCGTTTGCTTTGCAATCATTAAGGTCTGTGGCACTGGGTCCAAAGTGTGGGCTTTAAGCCCCGCTCTGCTCTTCCTAGCTGTGTGGTCTTGGGAGATTTACCTTCTCCAGACATCCATATCCTTGTTTGGAGATGTGGGTGAATAATAAGACAGACATGTGAGGATTATCGTGAGCCTTCAGTGAGAGTGTGTGTGTGTGCTAGTGTCTCTTGTTTGCTGTTTAACAGTATCACTGTCAGTTTATTTATTAATTTTTTTTGTGTGTGGTACTAGGGGTGGAACCCAGAGGCTTTCTACCTCCGGGCTATACTCTCAGACCTTTTTTTATATTTTATTTGGAATCAGGGTCTCACTAAGTTGCTGAAAGCCTCACTAAGTAGCTGAGGCTGGCTTGGAACCTGTGCCATCCTCCTGTCTCAGCCTCCCAAGCGCAGGGATTACAGTGTGTGCCACCACGCCCGGCTTATCACTGTCAATTTAGCACCTTTGAAACCACATACACGGCTGGGGGTGGAGCTCAGTGGTAGAGCGCTGGTGTAGCATGTGTGGAGGTTCAAGGGCATGGTGCTGGTTCTTGGCTTGACTCTGGCGAGGACCCCACAGAAATAGCATCATGAAGGGGGGAAGAGAGAGAGAGAGAATGAATGAATGAATGTCACATGGCAAATTAGAAGCCAAAAAGAGCGGAGAGTGGCCAGGCTTGCTCTTATAACAACCTCTTGTGAGAACTAACCAGCTCCCTCTGAGACCACATCATTCCTGCTGAGGGCAGCACCCTCAATGTCCCAATGACTTTCCACTAGTTCTGCCACCTCCCGGCACCACCCTCTCAGGACTAAGCTCCCAGCACCACCCCCTCACGACCAAGCTCCCAGCACCACCCCCTCAGGACCAAGCTCCCAGCACACAAACCCTTGAGAGACACGTGCAAACCAGAGGTACCCTTCAGTCCTAACTGCAACCTAAGACGAGTCGCCCAACCTTTCTGAGCCTCGCAAGCTATACAAACCTCTGCAGCCATCGTTTCAGATAGTAAGACCCACTTCATTACGGCTGTCTGATCACTTAATGAGATCTCTATGCATTCAGCACTTAGCAGTGTGCTTGCCCCCCCCAAAAAAAACCCCAGATTGTCCACTAAGCCCACCACCGCTACCACCGCTACCACTGACTCGGGTTGGGGCGGGGTTCTGCGCAGAGGAGCCCCGCCAGCGCGCTCGTGGGTGACGTGTGTGGCTGCTGCTCTCCTTGCTGCTCTCCTTCAGGCGCATGCTGAGGAATAACAACAAGCCTAAGGAGGAGAAGAGCGTGCTCATCCTCCCGCCGCGGGCGGGCACCCCGAAGCTCTTCAACGCGGCCCTCGCCGCAACAGGAAAGATGGGCGGCAAGGGCGCCGGCAAGCTCGCCCACCTCCGCGCCCGGCTCAAGGAGCTGGCCGCCCTGGAGGCCGCAGCGAAGCAGCAGCAGCTGCTGGAGCAGGTAGGGTGTGGGCCCGGCCCATCACTGGGGTCGTGCTGGGAGACGGCTAGGGACCTCCGAGGGTGGCCACACATCTAGTGTTGGGGACCTTTCCTCGTTTGGGACAGATTTGATGGCTAGTGACGGAAGGCAAGTTTCACTTAGCTTGATGCATTGAGAAATCTGGAGATCAAGTAATTGACAGGTTCAGGCAAAGTTGGATCCAAAAGCCCAGATAAGGCCAGTAGGACTAGTTTTCCCATTCTGTTATCTCTGCTTTCTTTGATGGTGACTCCACATCCAGGAAGGCCCCTAAGATCACACACTCCTGGTGTAGCCACTCCAACAGAAAGTACCTCTTCCCCAGCAAAAGTCCCGGGACTCTGTTACTGACTCAGATGTCAGTTCCTGAGCCATCAATGCAGACAGAGGGACTTGGTGCTCAGAGAGGCCTGGGTCACACGGCTGCCCCTGGGCTGGGGAGGAGGTCCCTAACAGGACACCCTGGTGCTGCTGCAGAGCTCAGAGGAGGATGTAGGACAGGGTTGTCCCTCCCCAGATGACAGTGGTGTTTTTCTATTTAATACCGTGTCTGTGACAATTTAAAAGATTTGAAAGAAAAAAAAAAGGCTCAGTGCCAACTGCCCCCACTTCCATAAATCTAAAGGGAATATTAAAATCAGTTCTGGGATTTTCTTCTGTGAATAAAGCCAAGAATGCCAATTAGAATAATTGTACTAATTACGACTGTTCATGGCAATCCTTCAGGGAGGCGGCCAAGGAAGGAGGGGGCGGGTGGGGGCCAGAAACAGGGCTCTTTGGAGGTGTAGGCAGCAATCTTCATGACACAGTTCAAAGGGGCCCTGTGGAATTCAGCCTCAATCCAGGCTGGCGTCAGAGCCCAGCAGACCCATCCAGAGGCCATTTGACAACAAGAGTCTGGGGTTCCGAGACAAACTCCAGGACAGCCACCAAGGCCCCAGACAGAGTCTCGAGCAATTTGAGTGCTTGGTCAGCAACTGTCCCGGTGAAGCTCGATCTGGTACAGTGCGGTCTCTAGGGCTGCTGTGTGGGACTGAGTGGGAATAAACTCCAAGAGTGCTCTCAGTGTAGCAAAAGGCTCTGGCTGAAGTGGTTCCTTGCCCTCGAGAATTCGCCTGTGTGCTCTAATTACGGGCATCCCCTGCAGCTTAGAATGCCCAGGGCCAAATGCCAGAACACAAGGACCTCTTTTTTTTTTTTTTTTTTTTTTCAGTACTCGGGAACGGAACCCAGGGGCATTCTACCTCTGAGCTACACTCCCAACCCTATTTTTTATTCTTTATTTTGAAATAAGGTCTCACTAGGTTGCAAGGGCCTCACTAAGTAGCTGAGGCTGGCCACGAACTTGCAATCCTCCTGTCTCAGCCTCCCAAGTACTGGGATTACAAGCATGAACCACCATGCCCAGCCTAGCACAAGGACCTATTAGCCAGAAGTCCAGAAACACAGGTTCAAACCCAGCTCTGTCGCCTATTAGTTCCATGGCCCTGAGAACGCTCCCCAAGCTTTCTGAGGCCTGGGTTACTCATAGTTGCTACACAGGGTTGTAAAAATCAAGCAGGCTGCCCTGAATACTTTATGTAAATGTATTTTTGAACACGGCAAAGCATTGTCCTTCCCCTGATCCTTCTGGTCCATTCAAAGCAGGATGCTCCAGAAGTCCCATCTGTGCATCCTGCCTAGAAGGTCATTGTCAAAGTGTAGGGTGAACGGGGGAGGGTGGAACAGGTGTAGAAGCCTTGGGCAGAGGGAACTGCGGCTCCCCGAGCTGCTTGGGTTCTGGGAGCATCCTGTCCAGAGGCCTTTATTTCTCACAAGTATGGTGACTGCTCTCCCTTTAAATTCTTGACCAGCACCCCAGCAGAGGACTGCTCTGCCTCATTCTCTGGGTGCTGCTCCTGCTCCAGTTCCCCTCCTTGCAGAGATGGGGTCAGGCCACAAGTGTCCGCAAAGGCTTAGTTGTTTGTTTTTAACTCAGTTCCCTACTGATACAAGACCATGGCCAAGGTCAGTGGAAGCCCAGACTAGAGGCTGGAGGTAACCACTAAGCCCCCGGTTATGGGCTTGGTTCAGCCCCATCCTCCCCCAAGGCTCTCAGCCTTTGGGGCCACAGCCAAACTTTTCTCATTCACAGCAGGACCATCCATCCTTGGGAGTGGGGCAGAGAAGGATGGTTCAGCCTTTCAGAGGCCTTGGGAGACCCCCTTGTGGTCTCCACCTTACCTCCCTACTTAGCTCAGAGTGGGGCTCAGCTCAGAAAAGACAACTTCACCCAGTTTGCAGCTGTGCAACTCAACAGAGTCAGAAAAGATTCCCAAGACCTTCCACGAAACCCACCTAGGGCAAAACTTCCCCATAATATATTGTATCTTCTCAACAACCTTGACACAGCTGCCCTAATCCACCAGATCTCAGCCCCAAGAGCTCTGCTGTCCTGTCCTTTGGGGGCCCAAGAAGATGGGAATAGGGAGGTGTCCAAGACCTCCTGGATGCTTGGTACCTAACCGGTCATCACCTTTTCTGCATTGCAGGCCAAGAGCTCGCAAGAAGCCCCTGGAGAGGCGGGAGAGGTGGGCTCAGCTGCTGCAGACCAGCCCGCCGCCCCGTCAGAGGCTGCCCCTGACCAGCCTGTGCCTCCGGGGCCCCAGGAGCCCCCAGCCCCCAGCTCTCCGCCGCCCACCTCCCAAGGAAAGCCTGAGGGAGGAGAGGAGGGGGCCGGAGAGCAGACCCTGTCGGTGGAGATACCAGAGGATAAGAAGGAGGAGGCCAAGTGAGGCGCTGTCAGCAAGCTGTTCAGCAGGCACAGCCTCCAGCTGCGCAGGGCGCCCATGCTGGACCCCCGCGCAGGCGCCGACGAGGACGCCTTTCTGCAGTAGTGGCTCAGACCCTTAGTTAACCGCGGGCCAACCCTTCTCTCCCCGTGGCACCTCTTGGCAGGCTTGGTCTTGAAACCAACAAATTTCACCAAATGTTGATGTCCCTAAGCTCCCAAGGTCCCTGGGGAGCCTACCTCCCCTGGCAGTCAGGGTTGGGGAGTGGGAGGGTTTCCCAGCAGGAAGCTGTCCGTCTTGGGCCAAGGAAGGGGGAAATGTTTCAGCAGAGAGAGGGCTGCTGGTGTGCTGTCCTTGGGAATTCTGGCCGAGCTGCCGGTTACCTGAGCTGGGCTATCAAGGGACTGGAATGTCATTAGAGGGGACTTGCTCAGCTTCCTAGACCACCTTCATTCCGGATCTGGTGCAACAGAGATAAAGAAAATGGGACTTCCTGGCAAGGAGGTACCTTTGGAGGTAAAGGGCCAGCAGCCCCATAGGAGCCTCCTCTGTCGGTGCCCCTGAGAGGCCCCGGCTTCTCACCAGCAGGGATCCACCTGTCACTTACTTTTGACACTTGCTATAATAGAGATGGTGGCAGTCTCTTTGATTAATCCTCAAAAATGAAATCTCACACTGATGATAGCACTTACATTCCCTACAGTCTCTCCAGATCATGTTGTGTTTTTATGATTTAAAAAAAAAAAGGAGAAAGGGTTATTCAACCCATGAATATTTATCGAAAGGGCTTATTTGCATACCGAATGGCTCTCTTAGAGGAGCTGTGATTAAAAATAAAACCTAGTAGTGAGCTATTTGTTTTCCCCAGCAACCATGAACCCCATGGCCCAGAATTCCAAAAGGTACTGTCCAGTTCATGTAAAATTGCAGAAACACGGTGAGCTGCTGACTGGGCTCTTGAGGGTGTGCAACTGTATGTGTTTGTCCATCGACTGAAAAACACTGAAAAAAAAAATTTTCAACAGTTTGGGAGTTCCCAGATTGACCTAAGCATTTGTGGATCCCGAAGTGAAGAATTTGTTAACAGATTTGCTACAGATGTATCTCATTATCACTAATCATGACACTGAAAGCTGAGATGATTTGCATTATTTTTCCCCTTTTGAAGGTGGTGGTTGTTGTTGTTGTTGTTGTTGTTTTGCGGGTCTGGGGGTGGAACCCAGGGGCATTCGACCTCCAAGCTACACCCCCTGCCCTATTTTTTATTCTTTATTTTGAAACCAGGTCTCATTGAGTTGCAGAGGGCCTCACTAGGTAGCTGAGGCTGTCCGCGAACCGCAATCCTCCGGTCTCAGCCTCCAGAATGCTGGGATTACAAGTGTGCGCCACCACGCCCGGCTTCACATGGGTACAAAAGGACACTCAGGAAACATTTTGAGCCTACCTCCCAAACTCCCTGGAAATAACTACTCTTACAGCTTTCTGTGTATACTTTCAGAGATACTTTAGGTGTTTACAAGGAAATTTCTTCTCCTTCTCCTTCCCCTTCTCCTTCTTCTTCTTCCCCTTCCCCTTCCCCTTCCCCTTCCCCTTCCCCTTCCCCTTCCCCTTCCCCTTCCCCTTCCCCTTCTCCTTCTTCTCCTCCTTCTCCCTATCATCATTATCATTATTATTTTGAGACATGGTCTTGCTATGTTGCCTAGACTGACCTCAAATTCCTAGGCTCAAGCCATCTTCCTGTCCCAACCTCCTGAGAGTAGCTGGGACTACAGGCATGTGACTTCATGCCCAAGTCCTTTTTTATGTAATTCTGTGTGTGTGTGTGTGTGTGTGTGTGTGTGTGTGTGTATGTGGTACCAGAGATTAAGCCAGGGGCATCTACCTCTGAGCTATACCCCCAGCCCTATTTTAATTTTTGTTTTTGTTTTTTGGTGGTACTGGGATGGAACCCAGGGGCTTTCTACCTCCGGGATACACACCCAGACCTATTTTATATTTTATTTGGACACAGGGTCTCATTAAGTTGCTGAGAGCCTCACTAAGTAGCTGAGGCTGGCTTTGAACCTGCGTGATCCTCCTGTCTCAGCCTCCCAAGTACTGGGATTACAAGTGTGCACCACCATGCCCAGCTTTAATTTTTTTTTTTTTTTTGTGTGTGTGTGTGTGTGGTACTGGGGGTGGAACCCAGAGGCTTTCTACCTCTGGGCTATACTCCCAGACCTATTTTATATCTTATTTGGAAACAGGGTCTCACTAAGTTGCTGAGAGCCTCACTAAGTAACTGAGGCTGGCTTTGAACCTGTGCAATCCTCCTGTCTCAGCCTCCCAAGCGCGGGGATTACAAGTGTGCGCCACCACACCCGGCCATCATTCCTGTATTTGTACCACATATTCTAAGACCCAAGCATAGAAAATGCTTCTACCTTTAGCAAGTATTTCAGATATTCCTACTGGGTAAACATGTTGCCCTTCCCTGGATGGCAAAATGTTTCAACATCACCTTCACTGTGAAATCTTATTGTATAAGGAATCTTTTTTATACGAATGTTCTCATTGTTTTAGATGTCAATCATTGAATATATCCTGCTTAAAATATAAAGCGAAAGACTGGCAGTCCCCAAGAGTTATCCTGGAGAGAAATTGGTTTTGAAGTGAGATTAGCAGTGTCTTAATTTTACTGAGCTATCTCATTAAATTCAACTTTCACGAAACCTGGATATTGGGTAAATTGAGTTGGAGACAGGCATTATTCTCCAAATTGAATTGGACTGTTGGTCATTGAGATATGAATTGTTCAGCTCAGAAATACTGTAATTCGATAGCCAAAACAGGACCTCATCCATATTTGTTGAATCTCTACTCATTTAAAATGTCTCGACTTTTCCTGTATTTTGGTAGAAAACGAATAGCAAGTTATTTTTTTTAACTACGTAAATATTTTAAATAAAATTAAGACCACGAAGCCATTTAAATTTGCATTATCAAAATGCATTCAGCTACCGGGAATAGTTTAATCTGTTTTCTTAGTAAACATGAATACTTAATGCACATTCGGGCTTTCACATCACAATGCATTTTAATTAAAGTATTTAGACAAATGTTTCTGGCTTGTGGGTTCATTTTAAAAACTGGCCATGTGTGACAACACCTTTGTGAGCAATGCTAAGTGAATTTCCTGGCTCAGGCTCCCGGCTGATTTCCCCTTTACATCCTCCTGTGTGTGGGAGGGGCGGCGGGGGGCTTTAATCCATCCTGTATTCCTGTTGCTAGGGCCCCTGGGATTCTAAATCCTTCAAAGCAACAGCCTCTTTTAGTTGGGTCTCACCTACTGGTCTTACCATGCCAGCTGTTTAAAATTCATCACATTTGTTCCATGTTCATTAGCAAAGTGTTAATGAAGGTGGGCTCTGGACTCAGGCCTATCTGCCTTCCAGTCCTGGCCTGGCTGAATACCATGGGTCACCGTGGACCTCACTGTGCCCCATAACCTCATCTATAAGATGGAGATAATACTTTGTACTGCACAGGACCTCGATGACAATCAAATAACAAATAACAGGCTGGCATTGCCAAGTCCGAATGGCATTAGGAATAATACCAACTTGCCATTCCCCCTTACCCTGCCATAGTTAGAATAGCTTGGTGGTCCCCACTCCAACCCAGAGAACTGTCTGCTCTGAATTCTGCCTCTGCCCAGTGTTATATACACAGAATGAACCTGATCTCCTTGACTTCTTATGAAAGTTTGCACAAAGGGCTGGCATATAATTAAAACAATATAAGTCACAGCTTTTTCAACCATCCAGTAACGATTTAACCCAATTTCATATGAAAGAAGACCCTAGAATACTCCCTACCAGGCTTACTCTTCCGGAAGGCTCACCCATTCAGGGTGACTTGTACAATGCTCAGAGGGACCCTGTGTCTGAGATAACTAATCCTGTGTGTGTGTGTGTGTGTGTGTGTGTGTGTGTGTGTGTGTGTGTGTGTAAGGGGGTTGAATCCAGAGGCATTCTACCTCCAAGTTATACCCCCAGCCCAATTTTATTTCTTATTTGAAAATAGGATCTTGCTAAGTTGCTGAGGCTGGTTTCAACCTGTGATCTTCCTGTCTCAGCCTCCCAAGTACTGGGATAACAAGTGTGTGTCACCATGCCCGGCAACTAATCTTTATTAAATATGGGGCCTTGAATTTCTATTTGCACGGACCCCACAATGTTGTAGCCCATCTTGGCTAATTGAGATGCCACCCAGTATCAGAAAAGGCCAAAGGGAGAGAGAGGGAAGTCGAGATGTCTTTTCTTCCATCTCTCTTCCTGTAGTCCCAGGATCTTTTGGGGAAATTCCTTTCCAGTCATACATGGTGATTCAAACATGGTGACCTCAGCTAGGTCCATTTGGCTTTCTTTGCTGGGATTTATTTATTTACTGGAATTGAATCTAGGGGCATTCTACCTTTGAGATACAACCTGAGTCCCCCTTTTTTTCTTGTAGTACTGGGAATGGAACCAGGGCCATTCTACCTCTGAGATACACTCCTAGCCCCTATGTTTTCTTTTCTTCTTTATTTTGAAACAGAGTCTCCCTGAGTTGCAGAGAGCCTCGATTAGCTGAGGCTGGCCAAGAATAGTGATCCTTCTGTTTCAGCCTCCCAAAAGCTGGGATTACAAGCGTGCACCACCACGCCCGGCAACCTCACCCCTTTTAATTTAAATTTTTTTTCTTTTACTTTGAAATAGGGTCTCACTAGGTTGCTAAGGCTTTGAATCTACAATTCTTCTGTCTCAGCCTCCCAAGTACTGGGATTACAGGCATGCACCACTATGCGTGGCTTCTTTGCTGGGAACTTGAACCTGAGAGCTATCACCCTTTTCTTCCTTGCTAACAGAACATTGGTGTAGTTTTGGGCAGCAACACACCCAGCCCCAGGAGATGATGTGCCCGTAGCCACTCCCTGCTCGCTGTTCCTCTGTGGCTAGCACTTGCCTTCTCAGCCTCCCCTGCAGTAGATGTGACCATTTGGCCTACTTCCATGCAATAAATTACAGAAAGAAAGATGGATGCTGGGAGGCTTCCGTAATGAAAAGGAAGTCCCATCACTGCGGCTATTCCTCCTTGCAATACTGATGCAAGGATATACTTGGAGCTGCAGCAGCCTCCTTTGAGTACAGAGCCAAAAACCAGTTGGAGTTGGCCAAACCTATCATGAGACGTCTGCCCTCCAGACTACTTGCTACAGGTGATAGCGATACACATCTTTTATGTGGTGTGCGTATGTGTGCATTAAGAGGGGGGTACTGGGCATTCTACCTACAAGCTACACCTCCAGTCCTTTTTATTTTTTAGTTTGATACAGGGTCTTGCTAAGTTGCTAAGGGTCTCTCTAAATTGCGGAGGCTGGTCTTGAACCTGCAATCCTCCTATCTCAGGCTCCCATGTACTAGAAATACAGGCGTGTCCCAACGCGCTTGACAATGATACATCTTTATGATGTAAGCCATTCTCTGAGGAAGGAAAGAAAGGAACTGGGAGTCGAGGTATCACAACTCTGACACCCCGACCGGGCTGGACATGAGCTCTGTTGGTTGGATCCCTGTTACCACCTGTGTTCCTGTTCTGGTCTCCACCTCGCCCCGATTACACACACTGCCTTGTGTGTTTCGAGTGTGTTCACCTTCTGCTTCAGTAGCTCAGAGGGTTTCTGTTGCTCACAAGGAAAGAAACCTTACCAGCGCTCATGAAAGCACTTCTGGGAGGTTCCTGATTATTTAAAGCCCAAGATGTCTACCGCCTACTCTGGGTGTGACTTTTAGTCTAGCACGGGCATTTGGTTTCTGTTTGGAAGCTATTTCAAAACAGGTCTTGATTTCTAAATGCAAATAGCAGAGACGGCAGTAGGGAAGAGAGGGTGCTGTTTGGGCCAAGACCGATGTCAAATGCCTGTCGCTGGACAGTCAACCCATCAGGAGATTGCATTGTTCCTAGAGGTGAACCTGGGCACTGAAAATCTTTTCCCAAGCCGGGCGTGGTGGCGCTCACTTGTAATCCCAGCATTTGGGAGGTTGAGACAGGAGGATTGAGGTTTGGGAAAGCCTCAGCCCTTGGCCCTTTGCAACTCAGTGAGACTCTGTTTCAAAATAAAGAAGAAAAAATAGGGCTGGGGGTATAGCTTGGAGGTAGAATGTCCCTGAGTTCCACTCCCAGTGCCACAAATAAAAAGAAAAAAGAAAAAAGAAAGAGAAAAAGAATCTTTTCCCATGGGCTTTTCCTAGCTCCTTCTCTAAGCTGAGTAGGGATCTCAAGGCAAATGCCCTGGGACCAAATCTTTATCCAGGATCCTTGACAGCCATGCGTGGTGGTGCACACCTGTAGTCCCAGTACTTGGGAGGCTGCGGCAGGAGAATCTCAGATTCAAGAACAGCCTGGGAAATGTAGTGAGACTGTCAGCAACCTAGCAAGACTCTCAAAAAATAAAATAGAGCTGGGGGTGTAGCTCAGAGGTAGACTATCCCTTAGTTCAATCCCCAATACCACAGAAAAAATAAAAAGGATCCTTGCTCTTGCCCCCTCGCTATCGTTCATAACTGTTAAGTACTGAGAACCAAGGGGACCGTGCCTGGAGGCTGCAGGGAGCTTGCCTTGCTCTGTAGTCTTGTCCACCACATCGCTGTGATGCGGTCAGCAATGAGCACTTTGGCTAGAGGCAGAACAGCCAAGGAAAAAGCCCCCAAGGCCACATCCTGCCCTACTATCTGCAGCATTGTCTAAACTTAGTAATCCCCATACCTTCAATAAATGTTTTTCTTATGCTTTTTTCTTTTTTTTAAAGCATTTTAATTTTTATTACTCAAAGAAGATTCATTTATTTAGCTTTCTGACTCTGTGCTTGTGCCTTCAACACTTTCACAAGGATTTTCTGCTCCTCAGTAAGGAAAGCACGCTTGATCCTGTCGCAGACACATTTGGCACACATGGAACCACCACAGGCCCTGCTGACATGCTTTTTTGCCTTAGACAATCTCATTAAGAACCTTAGGTCTCACAGCACGAACCCCGCGCAGTCGGCCTGGGCACACGCCACATGCAGATTTTGGAGCTTTCCCAACCTTCTTGGTATACAGGTAAACAATCCTGTTGCCAGGGGTTCGAGACAGCCTTGTTTTGTTAGAGGCTGTATTGTAGGAAAGCCTATGACGATATGCCAAACGCTGGACCATTTTGGGTGCCTCTAGACGCCGTCCCCGCTTTTATGCTTTTTTCTATGCAAGCACTGGTCTGGTTGTTTTCTGGACCTCAGGTAGTCCACCTTTATTTTTATTTTTATATATTTTTTGAACTGCGAATTGAACTCAGAGCCTTACACACGCTAAGCAGGAGGTCTAACGATTGAGCTACAACCCCAGCCCTTCCATCTCTAATTGGGGGCAATAAAATAATCCTAGGCTGTTGTAGGAAGACTCAATGAATTTTTAATAAACTATTAACCAAAAAACTGTAGATGTTAACATTTTCTGGATCCGATTTGCTGAGCGCAGTCTTTCTCTGCCGTCCCTGAAATGAAGGGAAAGACAGAGTGCCCTTCTTATTTTATTCCTTCAGCGAGCGCAGGCTTAGCATCTCTAGGGGGTCTTTCCTCGTCACCACCGCAGAGAGCAGATTTAGCAAATACAGGATGCTCAGTTCACTTGAATTTCAGATAAACAACGGAATGGTTCTCTCTCTCTCTCTCTGTTTTAAATATAACTCATGCAACATTTGGAGTTGACCTATACTACAAAGCGCATTTGCTATTTATTCGAAATTGAAATTCAGCTGGGTGTATGTAACCTCCAACTCTACAAGGCGGAGACCAGCGCCTTCTACTTCTCAGAATCAGGGCCACAGTCTCGGGGATCAACCTGGGGCCTGAGGTCTCCTCCAGACCCAAGCCTGGGGAGGCAGGACGAGGCTTTTGATTGGTCGTCTCGCCGGAGCCGTCCTGATTGGTGGAACAGAGGACCTACCCCAGTCGGTTGTCAGTGTTTGGTGTTTTAACATTTGCCTTAATTAAGCCTGTCCTGGATGCACACATCAAGTGTTCTGGATCAAATACAGATTTTCTACTAATTACCTTAAAATAAGAAATAGGTACGTCGTACCGGCCCCTCCCTCCCAGCTGCACGCCCTACTGTCAGGCCCGGGAAAGTCCTATGCAAAAGGAGGGAGCTATCGCTCTGCCTCCCAGAAAGGGTCTTCCTGGGAGCACAAGAGACCTGGAACTTAGCTCTGGCCCTTTGGAGTGTAAATAAAGTCCCTGAGGAGGCTGGATTGATGGGGAGCCCAGGGTTTCTCTCTTTAGCCTCTTGCCCCTTTGAGGTCTTCAAGGTCAGGGACCTCCTCCCTTTGGCGGTAGTGCCTCAGTCCTTAGTGCTTCAGTCTGGGGCGCAACCTAGACCTCCCGGGCTGTGGCCATTTGCTCTTCTCGGGAGGGAAGAGGAGTTTATTATCCCTTCAGAAGGAAGCAATTAACTAGACAAATAGCTACCAAGCCGATTACCAAGGCCTGTGCAAAGTCTCTGGAGATCAGCGTACCCGGCGCCTTCACAGTTCCAGGTTTCAGAAGCCAAAATGTGTCGGTCGCTCAAAAAAAAATTAGGATACGGGGATGCAAGGGGTGGGGTGGGGTGGGGTGTCGAAGTGTTTCCAGATAGGTCCAAATATAATTCAGACACCACTTGAAAATTTCCTTGTGTAAATCTAAATTAAGTTTTAAAGTGAGATTGCTGGTGGGATGGGGATGTAGTTTAGTGGTTGAACTTTTGGCTAACATGTAGGAACCCCTGGGTTAAATCATCAGTACTGGGGGAAAAAAAGCTTAAAATCATGTTGCCCTCAATTCAATAAATCATAGTATATTGGATGACTTTTGGTAAATTAATCATAAGTAGAACTCACCAGGAAGAAGTATGAGCCACAAAAATTTGTATCAAAGAATAATACTTTAAGCTGAGCATGGTGGCACACGCTTGTAATTCCAGTACTTGGGAGTCTGAGACAGGAGGATTGTAGGTTCACAACCAGCTTAGTGAGGCTCTCTGCAACTTAGTGGGATCCTGTTTCAAAATAAAGGATAAAAATAGGGCTAGGGGTGTAGCTTGAAGATAAACTTCCCCTGGGTTCAATTCTCAGTACTGCAAAAAAATTAATAACAACAATAACAATAACAATAATAATACTTTGCATTTTCTCAGAATGGAAAAACTTACTTGAAAGAATAGAACTGAGGATGTAGGCAGATCAATGTTCTTTAGGAACATTGCACAATGACTATAAAGAAAAAATACATATAAATAAATGAATATATACATGTATACATATATATATATTTATATGTATGTATGCATATGTACTGGGATTGAACCTAGGGGCATTCTATCTTGAAACTACACCCCCCAATGTTTTTATTTTGAAACAGAGTATTGCTAAGTTGCTCGCTAAATTGTGAAGGCTGGCATCAAACCTACAATCCTCCTGTTTCAGCCTCCCAAGTACTAGGATTACAAGAATGCATCACCAAGCCCAGCTAGAGAAGAAATTTTGAAGGCTAGAAAAGGAGGTTAGAAACTTTGTGTGATTCAGATTTGAAATATCCATTGCAATCTGGACTCATTCTTCCAGATATGAGTAATACCTCCGAACACAATAAACGGAGACAGAGGATAACTGTCTCTCATGGCCTCAGTCTTCCATCCTTTTATAGCATAACAAAAAGGCCCTCACCCCATGTGGCCTTCCATCTTGGGTTTCCTCCCCTCCTCAACTGTGAGAAATAAACTCTTTTCTTTCTAAACTACCCACTGTATTGTAGCAACGCAGAACTGACAAAGACAGTACACAACCTGGATGCCTCGCCTCTGCTCGCCTTCTGGTCCTTGCCCCTGGTCCAGCGGACCCTGCCTCCACCTGTCCAGGAAGAGCCCTGAGCCCCCTCTCCAGTGCATGCTGCGTCTAGCTCTTTTGCCTTGGGCTCATGATCCTTTTCTTATTTCATCCATTTTATTTTATTTTATTTTATTTTATTTATTTTATTTTATTTCGGTACTGGAAATGGAACCCAGGAGCATTCTACCTCTGAGCGACACCTCCAGTCCTATCTTTTATTCTATATTTTGAAACAGGGTCTCACTGAGTTGCGGAGGGAGGGCCTCACTAAGTAGCTGAGGCTGCCTGCGAACCACGATCCTCAGGTCTCGGCCTCCCAAACGCTGGGATTGCGATTGTGTGCCATCATGCCTGGCTTTTATTGTTTCATCCGTTTTAGACTTTTATCGTTATGGAAATTATGGACTCATGGCCTATAATCTCATCTAGACTTCCTTCTTTTCTTTCTTTTATTTTTCTCCTTTCTTTTCTTTCCTTCCTTCTTTTCTTTCTTTCTTCCTCTTTTTTTTTTTTTTTGAGGTACTGGGGGTGGAACCCAGGGGCTTTTCTATCTCTGGGCTATACTCCCAGACCTATTTTATTATTTATTTATTTATTATATTTTTTGTGGGTCTGGGGATGGAACCCAGAGGCATTTGACCTCCAAACTACACGCCCTGCCCTATTTTTTATTATTTTGAAACAGGATCTCACTAAGTTGCAGAGGACTTCACTAAGTAGCTGAGGCTGTCTGTGAACCGTGATCCTCCAGTCTCAGCCTCCCAAATGCTGGGATTACAAAAATGCGCTCCCACCACGCCCGGCTCCCAGACCTATTTTATACTTTATTTGGAAACAGGGTCTCACTAAGTTGCTGAGAGCCTCACTAAGTAGCTGAGGCTGGCTTTGAACCTGTGTGATCCTCCTGTCTCAGCCTCCCAAGCGCTGGGATTACAAGCGTGTGCCACCACGCCCGGCTCCTTTTTTCCTTTCTTTCTTACTTTCTTTTTGCACTGGGGATTGAACCCAGGGCTTTGTGCATGCTAGGCAAGCACTATATTTGTGTATATGCCTCCAAGCATTGAAAGAAATGGGCCTCCTCCTCTTCCTCCTCCTCCTCCTCCTCCTCCTCCTCCTTCTCCTCCTCCTCTTCCTCCTTCTTTGCAGTGCTGGGATGAACCCAGGGCTTCACACATGCTAGTCAAGCGCTCCAGTGCTGCGTCCGCAGCCCAATAAGTGGGTTTTTGTTTGGGTTTGTTTCATTTTCCTTCTTTCATTTGGGCCCCAGCATGGCATTTGATGATTATTGAAAAAAATTTTTTTCTTTTGTGATATTGGGGTTTGAATTCAGGAGCATTCTATCTCTGAGCTACACTCCCAGCCTTTTTTTTTTTTTTTTAAATAGGGTTTCACTAGGCTACCCCCAGCGATTACCTTAATTCTTTATTCACATTGTGGAATATAGTTTTGAGGAGTGTCCGTTGTTTTACAACTGTGAGCTCACCAGTCTTCAGAAGCCCCTTAAAAGTTATTCTACAGTTGGATGTTATGTTGCATGCCAGTAATTCTAGTACTTGAGAGGCTGAGATAGGAGGGTCACAAGTTTGAGGACAGCCTCAGGAAGTAGGAAGATTCAGCGACCTTGTGAGACTCTGTTTCAAAATAAAAATAAAATAGTGGCGTAGCTCCGAGGTAGAATGCCCCTGGGTTCAATCTCTAGTAACACACACACACACACACACACACACACACACACACACACACCCACAGTTATTTTACTCAGTCAGATGCAGTGGCACATGCCTGTAATCCCAGTATTTGAAAGGGTGAGACAGAAGGATTGAAGGTTTGAGTCCAGTTTCAGCAACTTATCAAGACCCTGTTTCAAAATGACAAATAAATAAAGCCAGGTGTGGTGGCTCACACTTGTAATTCCAGCATTTGAGAGGCTGAGACCTGGAGGATCGCGGTTCGCAGCCAGCCTCAGCTACTTAGTGAGGCCCTGCACAACTCAGTGAGACCCTGTTTCAGAATAAAGAATAAAAAATAGGGCAGGGGGTGTAGCTCGGTGGTTGAATGCCTCTGGGTTCCATCCCTATAATCTCAAATAAAATAAAATAAAAAAATAATAACAAATAAATAAATAAGCCGGGCGTGGTGGCGCATGCTTGTAATCCCAGCATTTGGGAGGCTGAGACCTGAGGATTGTGGTTCACGGACAGCCACAGCTACTAAGTGAGGCCCTGCGCAACTCAAGGAGACCCTTTTTCAAAATAAAGAATAAAAAATAGTGCCCTATCCCCCCAAATTATTCTACCCGTTATGAGATTTTTCAAGAATATTGTCTATCCAGCAGTATGGAGTAACCCAAATTCTGCTCATTTACAATCTGAGAATTCTTTTTTTGCGGTACTGGGGATGGAACCTAGGAGCAGTCTACCTCCGAGTGACATCCCCTGCCCTATTTTTTATTCTTTATTTTGAAACAGGGTCTCACTGAGTTGCAGAGGGCCTCACTAAGTAGCTGAGGCTGTCCGCGAACCGCGATCCTCCAGGTCTCAGCCTCTCAAATGCTGGGATTACAAGTGTGAGCCACCACACCTGGCTTTATTTATTTGTCATTTTGAAACAGGGTCTTGATAAGTTGCTGAAACTGGACTCAAACCTTCAATCCTTCTGTCTCACCCTTTCAAATACTGGGATTACAGGCATGTGCCACTGCACCTGACTGAGTAAAATAACTGTGGGTGTGTGTGTGTGTGTGTGTGTGTGTGTGTGTGTGTGTGTGTGTGTGTGTGTTACTAGAGATTGAACCCAGGGGCATTCTACCTCGGAGCTACGCCACTATTTTATTTTTATTTTGAAACAGAGTCTCACAAGGTCGCTGAATCTTCCTACTTCCTGAGGCTGTCCTCAAACTTGTGACCCTCCTATCTCAGCCTCTCAAGTACTAGAATTACTGGCATGCAACATAACATCCAACTGTAGAATAACTTTTAAGGGGCTTCTGAAGACTGGTGAGCTCACAGTTGTAAAACAACGGACACTCCTCAAAACTATATTCCACAATGTGAATAAAGAATTAAGGTAATCGCTGGGGGTAGCCTAGTGAAACCCTATTTAAAAAAAAAAAAAAAGGCTGGGAGTGTAGCTCAGAGATAGAATGCTCCTGAATTCAAACCCCAATATCACAAAAGAAAAAAATTTTTTTCAATAATCATCAAATGCCATGCTGGGGCCCAAATGAAAGAAGGAAAATGAAACAAACCCAAGCGTGTGCCACCACACCCGGCTTGACAATTCTGATTCTTCTACTAAAATAGAATCTTACCAACGACATAAAAAGTACCAGCAAAATTGACTATCAATTTTGACTACCGATTCGGTGTCTTTGAGTTATTAAAGCAAAATATTTTTATCTAATGACTTTTTTTTTTTCTTTTTGCTCATACAACTCTATTACTGCAAGGCTTTATTTCTGGGCAGAATCTAGCAAAACTAATGTTGTTCATATTGACCTATGCAGTGATTTAAGGAGTTAGATAGCAGCGTAGCTGGCAGGAGCAGAAATCAGAAACAAAACAAAACAAAAGCAAAAAGGCCATCAGACAAAGCACACTCTTTGAACAAAAGAAATGATTTCGACTCAATTAAATCATTCGGTGATTTACTTCAACGTAACTTTCCTTATTATTAACAAAACCCAAAATGAAATGCTAGGTGCATCTGGGCGGTACACAAGGCTCACAAATCGGAAGGTTTTGGACAAGCAGGATTAGAAGTGACATTTTTCAAGCGGAGCCTTTGTTGGTGCGGTATTAGCTCGGGGAGTTGGCAGGTCCATTAATCAACGGACACTAACATCAGCGGGCTGGAGAGACGGGCCTACGTGGCTGGGTATTTATTCATTGCAAGAAAAATAACTCTTCCAAAAAGCTCCATTCAGAGCATACTTATCAAGGAAAAAAGAGGTTAGGGCTGTGGCACCTCTGGATAGACAGAATTTCCAAATAGAATTTCAGGAGGAAGTGGGGAAGTTTGGAGAATAAGACGGCATTTACATCTCAATGGGCGTGAACTTGCAAGGCCATTTTTCACGTGATCCTGATATATTTTTTAAAGCGTAAGCCACAAGATTAATTGCAGGTATTTTTCTGTCTGGGTTTTATTTCAAAGCTGATGACTATGCACCGGTTATAGGACCTTCTGCACTGCTGAGGCTACCTATTTAAGCATTGTGAGAATTTAGATTTTCCATTTATTTGAAGTTTGATTTTCAATGTGTGTGTGTGTGTGTGTGTGTGTGTGTGTGTGTGTGTGTGTGTGTTACTAGAAACTGAACCCCCAGAGGCATTCTACCTCCAAGCTACACATATTAGCCCTTTTTTTTTTTTTTTTTTTTTTGGTGGTACTGGAGATGGAACACAGGGACCTTCTACCTCCGGGCTACTCTCCCAGACCTATTTTATATTTTATTTGGAAACAGGGTCTCTTAGACTAGCTGAGGCTGGCTTCGAACCTGCGTGATCCTTCTGTTTCAGCCTCCCAAGAGCAGGGATTACAAGCGTGCGCCACCACGCCCGGCTTCATCTTAGCCCTTTTAACTTTTTGCTTTGAAATGAGGTTTCATTAGGTTGTTGAGAGTCTCATTCTATTGCTGAGGCTGGTCTGGAACCTGCAATCCTCCTGCCTCAGCCTCGCGAGTACTGGGATCTGTATGTTTGAGGGGCTGGGCACATAGTTCAGTGGTAGAGTGTGAACCTACCCTGCTTGAGGCTCTTATTTTGATCCTCAGCACAAAAAAAGGTAGCACACACTGGTAACCTCAACATCTGGGAGGTGGAGACAGGGGGATTGCAGTTCGTGGACAGCCTCAGCTACTTAATGAGGCCCTTTGCGATTCAATGAGACCCTGTTTCAAATTAAAGAATATTTTGAAAATAAGAATAAAAATAAAGAATAATAAAGAATAAAATAAAGAATAAAAAATAGGGCTGGGGGTGTAGAGTACCCAGAGGTACTCTACCCCTGGGTTCAGAGGTAGACTACCCCTGGGTTCTATCCCCAGTACTACAAAAGAAGAAGAAGGAGAAGGAGGAGAAAGAGAAGGAAAAGAAGAAAAGAAAGCTAGCTTTGTATATTTGGAACTCTTTTTGAATTTGTCAGATAAAATGACACTGATCCAAAAGGAACATTTCATCCTTTATGTAACTGTTAGCCATAGAGGCCCAGCTAGTGAGCTTGCAGGTTGAGGCGTATGTTGAACGGCAGATAAAACATATAAACCAGGCACAGGCCTGCCTCAAACGTCCACCACCCAGAACGCGCTGCATTCTTTCCTGTCATTAGTGTGGACACGCCTGTGCCCAGAGAGTCATCTCCTTCTGTCAACGCTGTCCCCCAAGCCTACCCGTTGGATTCCAATGCCAGTTGGCTTGTTTTTCCTTTTGCAGTTTCTTTCTTTCTTCCTTCCTTCCTTTCTTTCTTTCTTTCTTTCTTTCCTTCTTTCCTTCTTCCTTCCTTCCTTTTATTTATTTATTTTTGCGGGTCTGGGGATGGAACCCAGGGGCATTCTGCCTCCAAGCTACACTCCCAGCCCTATTTTTTAATTCTTTATTTTGAAACCGGGTCTCACGGAGTTGCAGAGGGCCTCACTCAGTAGCTGAGGCTGGCCGAGAACCGCGATCCTCCCGTCTCAGCCTCCCGAATGCTGGGATTACAAGCGTGAGCCACTGCACCCCTCTCCTTCTGCAGTTTCTTCCTTTTTCAAGCAGTTTTAGGCTATACATTTACCAAGAAAGAAGTCATCGGGAGGTGATGCCTTGACAATCCCCATTTTCTTCTGTTTCTACGTGCGCATTCTGTCAGTGCCAGTGGCCTGGGTCTGGTTCAGCCCTGCAGGGGAATGGTCTGGTGTCCATGTTTTTCTGGGGTCAGTGTGTTTCTGGGGTCATGCAGTAATAATTACTGCCTTATGAGGTCTCTCTCAATAAATACTGAGGTCTTTTCAGACATCAGACCCCAGTGAGAAGATGTGTAAGAACAGATGTATAAGGCAGTGTGTAAACAGACGTAGGTTATTACTTGTAAATATAAGGGTGCTACAGTAGAATCTCACTGTAGAGAAGGTTTAAATGTTGGACTAAACAGAACAAATAATGCTATGTACATGGATGAATGTGTCACTACGAATCTCGCTATCATATATAATTACAAAGCAACAATAAAAAATTTGTTTGTGAGCCGGGTGTGGCGGCGCACGCTTGTAATCCCCGCGCTTGGGAGGCGGAGACAGGAGGATCACGCAGGTTCGAGCCAGCCGCGCACGCTGGCTCAGGAGACCCTGTTTCCAAATAAAAATGTAAAAATAGGTCTGGGAGTGTAGCCCAGAGGTAGAAGGGCTTCCAAGAACCCCAGTACCACACACAAAAAATTTGTCTGTGAGTGTATAGGACTGATTTGTCTTGCTTCCCACGTACAGATTTTTTATTTATCTAAGTGTTCATAAAGTACCTATCTTTTAAAATGTCTGCTTTGCCCATAAAGTATCTCACCTAAAATGTCTCAGGTCATGACCCTAAAGAAAGATTATAGCAATGCTTCAGTGTAGTGCTCTTTCAATAAATGGTCAATTTTTATTTGTTTGTTTTGGGGTTTTTTTGGTACTAGGGATTGAAGCCAGGGACATTCTACCTCCAAGCTGCACTCCCAGTGCTTTGTATTTTCTGTTTTAAAACAGGATCTCACTAAGTGGCCGAGAGTCTTGCTAACCTGCTGAGGCCGGCCTCCAACCTGTCATCTTCCTGTCTCAGCCTCCCAACTCCTGGGAGTAGCAGGTGTGCACCACCATGCCCAGCACATATCTGAGTTTTTAATGTTTCTTATTACACTCTAATGAAGGAGGAAATTTTTTTGAAAATTACATTTGTGCTCTTGATTACATGTTTAATTTGTGGTTTCAGTGAGTCAGTAGAGTCCAACGCCACAGGTTCTTCAAAAGCACACTTCCTGGCCTGGGGTGTGGCTCGGTGGTACAGCGTGTGCTCAGTGTGTGAGGAGCCCTGAGTTCAATCCTCAGTACCACAAAAAATTACATTTCTCCTAATTAAAATATTTAATCAGAGTAACAAGCAGTGCTGAGCGTGGTGGCGCACCCCTGTGATCCCATTACTTAGGAAGCAGAGACAGGAGGATAGCAGGTTTGAGACCAGCCTCAACAACTTAGTGATACCCTACTTCAAAATAAAAGAGATAAGAATAGCTGGAGGTGTAGTTTAGAAGTAGAACACCCCTAGGTTCAGTCCCCAGTAACAATACATATATATACTTTTATAGATCTGTAAGTATTTATATCTAAGCAGTAAATTGCTAAGAGGACCACAGGAATTGCTTGTTGCAGGTGTGTTTTAAGCATTTTTGTTGCCCTCGTCATATGTGTCTGAGGCCGACTCATTATCTCATCTTCAGGGTGAACTTCGGCCTCCCGGTTGAACTTCATATTTGCAGCTTTGACCTAATTTCTGGAGGCCGCACTGGCCGGCTTCCTCCGCCTCCTCCTCGCTGTTTCTCTCCTGCTGACCACTAGATAGCGCCAAGACTCGGGTTATCGCGGCCAGAGGCTCCAAGGAAACAATTGACAGCCCAGCTGCGGCTGAAGAACTAGAAGATCCCTTCAAAGCGCATCGGAGGACTTTCATTTTACTAACGAGGAGACAGAAACTCAGTGGAAATAAGTAAATTGTCAGAATTCCATAGATCTCTATCCGCCCCATCTGATAAGAGCTTGCAGTGTTATCTCACCGCCCCGGAAGAGCTCTCCCTGAGCCCACTTGCCCAGGGAGGCCGCGCAAGTCAGAGGTGCTTTGCAGAAAGCACCAAGGCAGACTGGGTGTGGCGGTGCATGCCTGTAATCCCAGTGCTTGGGAGGCCGAGGCAGGAGGATAGCCTTAGCAACTTGGCGAGGCTCTCAGTAACTTAGTGAGACCCTGTTTTAAAATAAAAATAAAAGCGCAGCCGGGCGTGGTGACGCACGCTTGTAATCCCAGCACTGGGGAGGCTGAGACCAGAGGATCGAGGTTCTCGGACAGCCTCAGCTACTTAGTGAGGCCCTCTGCAACTCAGTGAGACCAAGTTTCAAAATAAAGAATAAAAAATAGGGCAGGGGGTGTAGCTCAGAGGTCAAAAGCCCCTGGGTTCCATCCCCAAACCCGCAAAATAAATAAATAAATAAATAAATAAATAAATAAATAAATAAAAGAGAGCTGGGGGTGTAGCTCAGAAGTAGAATGCCTCTGGGTTCAATTCCCAGTATAAATAAATAATAAATAATAAAACAACAACAAAAAAAGAAAAAAACAGCAAGGTAGCTACATGAAACGATTCATTTAATTGAGGAAGCAGTTATTTAATATTTTTCTATTTATTTATTTATTGTGGTACTGGGGATAGAACCCAGGAGCCTTCTACCTTCCGGCTAGAGGCAAGGACTCTGCCACCACCCGACCCCCTCCCGCCCCCAGCCCTGCACTGGCAATTTAAAGGGAAGATATCAGTGAGGTTTCATTAGAGGCGGAAGGATACATGGGTTCTTTGGCTGGGAAATGAGAGGTCGTATATTCCCGGCTTCTCAGACAGGACCTGAGAAGGCCGGGCCAGCTGGGGACGCTTGCAGGAGAACAGCTGGGAGGCCGATGACCGAAGGGTACGGGGCAAAGAGGCAGGTGGCAATCCTGGGAAGGAGGGAGCGGACTGTCAAGGCTTCATTCTTGGCTGGAGACAGCCTGCTTAGGAATTTGCACTTTACCCTGCAGGCTGCCAGAGAGCCCAGGACGGAGCGCAGCTCTGAGCATGGCCCGGACAGTGTTGCTTTTTGGAAAGAGCAGCCCGGCAGCCTCATGGAGGCCCAGAGACAAGGACACTTCCGGAATGGAGGCTGGGGTGACGGGAAGGAGCAAGGTGACTGCCCGCCGGGCTTGGGGGAGCACGGGGAGGGAAGGCCTGCTGGGGAGAGGTTTCTGGAGCAAGACTGATTGGCTTTGGGCTTGGGTTGAGATTGCAGCTAAATTCCTTGGAGAACTGTTAGAATTCTGGTGCTTGAATTACTTATAAGGAATAGAAGAAATTGAATTTCAGTGAAATGAACCTCTTCCTTGGGTACAATTTTTGAAATTATTTTTTTAATTTGCAATTTAAATGGCATTCCAAATGGAAGTACATAAAATGCTCCTGTAAAGCCACCCTACTGAAAAGGGATCGTCGCGGAACCGCTTCCCAATCCCACCCCACGCCAGCACTGGTTGGTTAGAGTTAGGAAGGAAAGGGTGTCCCCTGGTCGCACTTGAGGTCCTCCTCCACTTCTGGGACCTGGGACTTGCCCTTTTTTTTTTTTTTTTTTTAACTGAGGATTGAACCCAGGGGCACCGATGTTTTTCTTTTAATTATCCAAATCCTGTTTCTCCCAGAGCACTCTTCCCCTGGCTGTCAACACTGATGAGGGCTGAGGACATTATTTCTCTCTTGGGTCCACTGTCACTGAGACCAGCCTGAAGTGGCCTGCGCTTCAGGCAGTTGTGACTGCCTTTGTGGCTGGAGAAGGTAGGGGTGCTCTGGGATTTCTGGGGCCGTCACCTTCTCTGGAAAGACTGTTTTGCTTTGTTCTTAAGTACTGGGGATTTACCCCAGGGGCATTCTACCTCTGAGCTACGCCCCTAGCCCTATTTTTTCTTTCTTTTTCTTTTTCTTTTTTTTTTTTTGCAGGTCTGGGGATGGAACCTAGGGGCATTTGACCTCTGAGCTACATCCCCTGCCCTATTTTTTTATTCTTTATATTGAAACAGGGTCTCACTAAGTTGCGGAGGGCCTCACTAAGTAGCGGAGGGCCTCACTAAGTAGCTGAGGTTGTCTGCGAACCGCGATCCTCAAGTCTCAGCCTCCCCAATGCTGGGATTAGAAGCGTGTGCCACCACGCCCGGCTCCCTAGCCCTATTTTTAACTTTTTATTTGGAAACAAGGTCTCACTAAGTTGATATGAGCTTCACTGAGCTTCTTGAGGCTGGCTTTGAACCTGTGGTCTTATCTCAGCCTCCCAAGTACCAGGATTACAGGCATGCGCCACCATGCCCAGCAGACTGTATGTTTGAAGAGTTCAGAACCATCCTGTTTGTTTTCCTTTGGTTTTTCTCAAGCACTAGTTCAACTTATCACTTGGCATCCAAAATGAGAAGTTCTGAGGACTGAATTGCTTTTCAAGTGTGTCCAGGGAGCTGTGATTAGAAAGAGGTACAGGAAAGTCTTGGGCGAGTGTGGTCCCTCTGGATGTTGGACGCTCTCGGTGCCTTTATTTGGCTCGTATAGCTCTCCAGGCTTGGGGTTTCCTGCAGGAGGTAACGCCACTTCCATTTTTTGGAGCTTTATCTCCTAACCCTCCAGCAGTCCCCCTAGCCAGGACAGCTTAGCTGGGCCCTCATTTTTGGCTCCCCAGGGAGCCTTCAGAGCCCACACAATACAGGGGCTCACAGGCCATGATGAGGGCTCAGGGCAGGTCCTCCTCCTTACAGATGAGGAGCGCGTTCCTTGGGTTGGGGGTTCCATTTCTGTATTCATGCATGAATTGAGTGAACATTTTTTTCTTTTTTGGTGGTACTGGGGTTCCTGGAAGCCCTTATATCTTCGGGCTATACTCCCAGACCTATTTATACATTTTTAAATTTGGAAACATGGTCTCTTAAGCCAGTGTGGCTGACTTCGAACCTACGCGATCCTCCTGTCTCCGCCTCCCAAGCGCTGGGATTACAAGCCTGCGCCACCACGCCCGGCGAAGCCATTTTATCTGTAGGAAAAAGGTATTTCAGTTGCTTGGCACTCTCTGCCCTCCTGGGCCCCGGTAGCACTGTGCGGAGCATGTCGCCAGCGTGTACTAGGAATGCTCCAGCTGCGTGGTTCACGATCCTTCCAGCCGCCCGCAGTGCTCCCTTGGGAACCTCCGGGCTGGCCATGTGTCCTGGTCAACTGCATTTGATTTACGAGATGTTACCAGTTATCTCAGTGGCAGGTTTACAGGGAAGCATGAGGGGCAGGGAGCTGATAGAGGTAAGTTCCTGGGGAAATAGGCAAGTTCAGCTAGACCTGGTGGTACACACCTGTAGGGTTACAGGTTCAAGGCCAGCCGCAGTGACTTAGTGAGACCCTGTTTCAAAACAAAAAAAATAAAAATAAAAATAAAAATAAAATAGGCGGGGTGTAGCTCAAATGTAGAGCATCCCTGGGGTCAGTGCCTAGTACCTCCCCCAAATAAAGAAATAAAAAGTAAGTTCGTCTCATTTGGATGCCCAGTTTGGTTTTCCAAGCACCAGTTTGCCCTTCTGTACTGTCTATAATGTCCTAGCAGGGATTAAGAGGGCTTTATCTACCGCATTTGTTTTTATTTGGGGGGGGGGATGTGTTTTGAAATGAAACCAATGGTTCCATTTTGGTCAGCTACTCAGTCGCCCTCCCACTGTAACTGTAGTATTATTTGGGGTGTGGGAGGAGAATGTCAGAGGGGGATTTCTAAGGCCAATGTAGACGACATAATATGGGGGCCTGGGCCGCTCAGCGGGAGCTGGTGGAGTTCTGAGAGCTCAGTGGAAACAGCTATAATTAGTGTTTAAGTAAGTCTTTTTACTCTTGCTTTTTTTCCTTTTCCCCCCCTGATTGTGAGGATGAACCCAGAGCCTTGCAAGAATGCTGGGCAAGTGCTTTAGCACTGAGCTGACCCCTCAGTCCCCCCCTTAGTCTAAGGTCACTCATGCTTTTTTTTTTTTTTTTTGCGGGTCTGGGGATGGAACCCAGAGGCATTCAACCTCTGAGCTACACCCTCCGCCTAATTTTTTATTCTTTATTTCGAAACAGGGTCTCACTGAGTTGCGGAGGGTCTCAGTAGCTGAGGCTGTCCGCGAACCGCGATCCTCCTGTCTCAGCCTCCCAAATGCTGAGATTACAAGTGTGCGCCATCACACCTAGCTCACTCATGCCATTTTAATGGCTCCAACCAGATCCTTGGAGAGGACGGTGAGCAACTCAGCCCTTTTCTTTCTTTCTTTCTTTCTTTCTTTCTTTCTTTCTTTCTTTCTTTCTTTCTTTCTTTCTTGTACTGGGGATTGAACTGATGGGCAGCTACCTCTGAGCTGTACCCATAGCCCTATTTTTTTTTCGGGTCTGGAGATGGAACCCAGGGGCATTTGACCTCCAACTACACTACACCCCTCTTTCTTTCTTTCTTTCTTTCTCTCTTTCTTTCTCTCTTTTCTCTTTCTTTCATTTTGTGGTACTGGGGGTGGAACCCAGGGGCTTTTCTACCTCTGAGCTATACTCCCAGACCTATTTTATATTTTATTTGGGAACAGGGTCTCACTAAGTTGCTGAGAGCCTCACTAAGTAGCTCTCTTCAAACTTGTGGAATCCTCCTATCTCAGCCTCCCAAGGGTGGGGATTACAAGCATGCACCACCACGCCCGGCTTTATTCTTTATTTTGAAACAGAGTCTCACTAAGTCAGGGAGGGCCTCACTAAGTAGCCTAGGCTGTCTGGGAACCCCAATTCTCTGGTCTCAGCCTCCCAAATGCTGGGATTACAAGTGTGTGCCACCACACCTGGCTTTTTTTTTTTTTTTTTTTTTAAACAGGGTGTCACTAAATTGCTGAGGCTAGCCTTACACCTATGATCGCCTATCTCAGCCTATCTCAGCCTCCCAAGTACTGGGATTACAGGCGTGCATTACCACATCTGGCTGCCTTTTCTTAAAATTGGAAGTGGAAGCAGGAAAAAATACTCAAGTAGAGAAGATACATTAGTTTCTATTTTTGGTTTGTGAAAAACATTTGTTTTTAGTGTAGACGTTTCTGGAAAGGCTTTGTGTCTCCTTTTTTGGGGGGTCAAATGTTTGGCTGAGTGTTATATCTGTTGCCCATCAGAATATAAAGTTTTCTTTAAAGTGGTTGCCGGTCGTGGTGGTGCATGCTTGTAATCCCAGCATTTGGGAGGCTGAGACCTGAGGATCACAGTTCGTGGACAGCCTCAGCTATTAAGTGAGGCCCTCTGCAACTCAGTGAGACCCTGCTTCAAAATAAAGAATAAAAAATTGGGCAGGGGGTGTAGCTTGGAGGTCGAATGCCTCTGGGTTCCATCCCCAGACTCGTGAAAAAAAATAAAAATAAAAATAAAGAAAGTGGTTGAAGCTGGGCATGGTGGTTCATGCCTGTAGATGGGAAATGAGCAGGTTCGAGGAGAGCCTCCACAAATAGTGAAACTTTTATCAACCTCGTGAGACTCTGTTTCAAAATAAAATAAAATAAAAAAATAGGGCTGGGACGGAGGTAGAATACCCCTGGGTTTCAACCCCAGTACCACAAAAAAAAAGAACACAAAAGAACTTCAATTTTTCCAGAATAGAAACTGTATAAGCATTTCCTAAAATAAATAGAATATGGTTCTATTTATTTTTTTAAGACAGAAAAAGTATGAAGTGAGAGTATCATTTTATTTACCTTCTTTTCTCATAAAGCTGAAAAATATGTCATTGAATATTTCTGGTGCATTTGTCTTTGTACGCATGGGCATTGAATATGTTTTGAGACGTCAACTGTGTACTTGAATTTAAAGTTGAAAAGGTTTTAAGCGGTGGGGGCAGGCGTAGAGCCCATGCCGTAATCCCACGTCCTCAGGGGGCTGAGGCAGCAGCACTGCAAATTCAAAGCCAGCCTGACAACTGAGCAAGACTGTCGCAAAGTAAAACTTAAAAAGGCTGGGGATGTAGCTCACTGGCAGAGCGTCCGCCTGGCATGTGCAAGAGCATGGGTTCAAAGCTCAGGAGCACACACACACACACACACACACACACACATACACACAGATACACACAGACACACACACACACAGACACACACACACACATAGACACACACAGACACACACACACGGACACACAGACACACACACAGACACACAGACACACACACAGACACACAGACACACAGACAGACACACACACAGACACACACACAGACACAGACAGACACACAGACACACACACAGACACACACACACAGACACAGACACACAGACACACAGACAGACACACACACAGAGACACACACAGACACACAGACACACACAGGCACACACAGACACACAGACACACAGACATACACACACCACTTTGAATTAGTGAGCTAAAGAAAGTAAATGATCCTTAATTATACATCTGGCACAAAACACCGGCAAAAGACAACACTGGCTGTGTGACTGCACCTTGATTTTCTCTGAATAGTTTACAGACTCCAGGTCTTTTTGCTATTCCTGAAGTGTGACAGGAAGGAGAAAATAAAGACAAAACAAAACTAAAATTGGCTCCAGCTGCTTTTGTGTTCTAGGGATGGGACGACTTCGCCTGGGGCAGAGGCCTCTTCACCAGGGCAGACTTACTGATGGGCCTTTTGGCTGTGCAATGAAGCTCCGAGAGGAATAGAAGCTAAATTTCTCTGCTTTTAAGAAAAGCAGGAAATTTGAAAAGAGAGAGAAAGAAGTTTGGGGTGGGGGGTCTTGTGAGACTCAGGAAAGTGAGAAATGGGAGAAGAGTCTCAGAAGGCTAGAGAGAAGTCAGGGAACCTGGAAATAGGTTTGGGCATGGGCTTTCCCAAGGAGGAAAGAGAGAGTTGGCATCTGAGGACTGGTGATTTCTAGTGTGTGTGTGTGTGTGTGTGTGTGTGTGTGTGTGTGTGTGTGTAGCACTGGGAATTGAACTGAACCCAGGGGCGTTTTACCTCTGAGCTACACCCCCAGTCCTATTTTATTTTATTTTTTATTTTTTGGAAACAGGGTCTCACTAGATAATGAGAATTTCACTACTTGCTGAGGTTGTCCTGGAAACTGTGATCCTGTCTCAACCTCCCCAGTACTGGGATCATAGGCGTATGCCGTCATACCCAGCAATACTGGTGATTTCTGACCTGTGTGTTCATTCTTTCCTGGAAGTTTGGCAGAACCTGGGTGAATATATACTTCTTTTCTGGAGATCCTTAGAAGGACACACAGCACATAGGAGAGTGTTGGCAGATGGATTTTGTGATATACAGGCAGTTGTGGGGATTACTAATACCAATCTATCAGGCTGGCCTCATAAAGTAAACTGGAAAATGTTCCCGCATTTTCTTTCTAAGAAAAACTGATCTTATAGATACTTTAAATATCTGATAACCAGGTGTGTTGCTTGTAATTCAGTACTTGGGAGGCTGAGACAGGAGCTGCAGGTTCAAGGCCAGCCTCAGCAATTTAGTGAGGCCCTCAGCAACTTAGTGAGACCCCGTTTCAAAATAAAAAATAAAATGGGGCTGCAGGGTATAGTTTAGAGGCAGAATGTCCCTGGGTTCAATCTCAAGTACCCCTAAAATAAAATAAAAATAAACAATAAAGTAGTGTGAGGGATGTAGCTCAGAGGTAGAACACCCCTACGTCTAAGTCTCAATAACACACACACACACACACACACACACACACACACACACACACACGTTTAATAGAATTTGCCAGCCAGGTGTAGCCGGGCGTAGCGGCACAAGTTTGTAATCCCAGCATTTGGGAGGCCGAGACAGGAGGATCACAGTTCGTAGCCACCCTCAGCTACTTAGTGATGCCCTTTGCAACTCAGTGAGACCCTGTTTCAAAATAAAGAAGAAAAAGCCGGGCCTGGTGGCACACGCTTGTAATCCCTGCACTTGGGAGGCGGAGACAGGAGGATCGCGCAGCTGGCTTAGGAGACCCTGTTTCCAAATAAAAATATAAAATAGGTCTGGGAGTGTAGCCCAGAGGTAGAAGGGCTTCCAGGACCCCCAGTACCACAAAAAAAGAAAGAAAGAAAGAAAGAAAGAAAGAAAGAAAGAAAGAAAGAAAGAAAGAAAGAAAATAAAATAAGGCTGGGGTGTAGCTTGGAGGCAGAATACCCTTGGGTTCCATCCCCAGTAACACACACACACACACACACACACACACACACACACACACACACACGAATTTGCCAATGAAACCAGCCTGGAATTTTCTTTTTTTGAAGGGATTTTTACTATTTATTCAACTTTTTCTAACAGATATAGGACTATATAGTCTTTCCCCTTCCTCTCTGCTGGAAGCCAAGCAGCTCTCCTCTGCCACACCCTGGTGCCAGGATGCTCTGTCTCCCCTCAGCCCAGAGCCATGGAGCAACTAGCCATGGACCAGACCTCTAAACCAGGAGCAAAATACACCTTTCCTTTCAGCCGCTCGTGACAGGTAGTTGAGCACCGTGACAAGACGCTGACAAGCAGACAAACTCACTAACAAACAAACAAGGAGGCCTTGGAAGCCCTTTCAATTTCATAACCATGCTGTGGAGGACATTGAACTTAGAACTCATTGAAGGACTTCTACTCATATTCCTCTATTCTAGAAGCAGTGAGTTTGTGTCCTCCTCTCTTTCATAAGACAAAGAGCCCTGGGCGTGGTGGCGCACACCTGTAATCCCAGCGCTTGGGAGGCTGAGACAGGAGGATCGCACAGGTTCGAAGCCAGTTTCAGCTACTTAGTGAGGTTCTCAGCAACTTAGTGAGATCCTGTTTCCAAATAAAGTATAAAATAAGTTTGAGAGTATAGCTTGGAAGTAGAAAAGCCCCTGGGTTCTACTCTCAGTACCACAAAAAATAATAAAATAAAATAAGTCAGAGCCAGGTGTGGTGGTGCATGCTTGAATCCTATTACTTGGAAAGCAGTGACAGGAGGATCACAGGTTCAAAGACAGCCTCAGCAAGTAGTGAGACCCTCATCAACCTAATGAGACCATTTCACCATAAAAATAAAAGAGGAAGCCAGGCACACACTTGTAATCCCAGTATTTGGGGGGCTGAGACAGAAGGATTGCCGGGTCACAGCTAGCCTCAGCTACTTAGTGAGGCCTTCTGCAACTTAGTAAGACCTTATTTCAAAATAAAGAATAAAAAATGGGATTGGGAGTGAGTTCAAAGGTAGAATGTCCCGGGTTCTAGCCTCAGTACTGCCAAAAAAAAAAAAAAAAAAAAAAAAAAAAAAAAAGAATAAAGAAAATAGGGCTGGGGGTGAAGCTCGAAGGTAAAATGCCTCTGGGCTCAATCTCCAGTACCAAAATGATAATAATAACAACAACAACAATAATAACAACAACAACAACAACAGTAGTGACTAAGTAAATAAGTAAATGCCTTCACACACACATGCGCACACACACATGCACACGCAGTTTATCTCAACGGTGCGTGTACATTTGACATTCTCTACAAGGTAATTTATCTCGATTAAACTGCTCTGTGGGGAATAAGCTAATGAGTGAGTGAACCTGGGTTGCTTTGCTTCCTTACTGCTGGCCCTTTCTTCTGGGGTCACCAATTATCCAGAAACTGCTATCGTGGTTCCCCTGAATCGGTTAACAGGGTTTCTGTGTCCCACAGTGGCGCTCAAATTAGAGCTGTAGGTATAAACTGTGATGCTTTTTGCTAACTCCACTGCCAAGCCCGTGTGCCGCCTGATCACTCAGCTACTGTTGTTTTCTGCTTGTTAAAAAGCGCATGAAAAGCTGGGTGTGGTGGCTCAAGCTTGTAATTCCAGCATTTGGGAGGCTGAGACAGGAGGATCACGGTTTGCGGACAGCCTCAGCTACTTAGTAAGGTCCTTTGCAACTCACTGAGACCTGTTTCAAAATAAAGAATACTTTAAAAAAGTGCTGAGGGTGTAGCTCAGAGGTAGAATGCCCCTGAGTTCCATTTCTAGTACTGGAAAAAAAAAAAACACATGGAAAGTGTGTTACTATCATGACATCTAAGGGAAGAACATTCTTAGGATTAATGTTTAAGGGGTCAGGTGAAGAGAGAAGAAATTAAACCATCCTAGAAATTCCCTCACAAAGCTTAATTTCATATGAATATTCTCCAACTTTAAAACAAAAACAAATCTTAAGGTCACATCCCGCAGGGAATCTAAATTCTTGAGATTTTTTTTTTCCTAACAGAAGTTGTGCAACCTTGAAAAAGTACGCCTAACCCTTTGTCTGTTTGCTTGCTTTCTATCTTTTTTCTTTCTCTCTCTCATTCCTTTGTTCCTCCCTTCTCCTTCTCTTTCTTTCTTTCTTTCTTTCTTTCTTTCTTTCTTTCTTTCTTTCTTTCTCTTTTCCTTGGGGTTACACCCAGGGGTGTTCCTAACACACACCCCCAGCCACATCTTTAGCCCCCCTTTTTTTTATTTTGAAACAGGGTCTAAGTTACCACACACCAGCCTCTAACCTGTGATACTCCTATCTCTGTTTCCTACGTACTGAAGCTACAAGCATGCAGCACCATGCCCAGCTGCAGTTTTTCTTTATGGCTGCCTGAAGGTATCATAAGCATAAAGTCCTAGGACAGGCTACATCTTTTGGCTACAAACACCACTGGGGGCTGGGCCAGAGTTCAGTGCTAGAGAACATGCTTTGAATGTGTGAGGACCTGGATTCCATTCTCTGCTTCAAAAATAAATATAAAACACTATGTCATCCTCCCTAGGCCTCTGGTTATTGAGCAAGAGACCTCAGTAGTCTGCACATAGAATTAGAAATTAGCTTTCTAAGGCATCTTTCTTGGAGGGGGTACTGAGGATGGAGCTGAGGTTTATGCACATGCTCTACCCGGGATCGACACCCCCCATGCCCACATAGCATCTCCACGCTGGTTCTGCCTTTGAGCTCTCTGTGTGGTCCTTCTGCACTGGCTAAGTCACTCCCGCTCCCTTCCAGCTTTATACTAAAGAAAACAATGACTACATGATCACGGTGCCAGGACACCTCTGACTTCCCAGGGGCATCGTAAAAGCGAATGAGTGAGCTTAGAGCTTTAACAGACTCCCCAACATGCATGGCAGTTTCCAGACATTAAACACAAAATAATGGCTTACTAACAAAACCTTGGCTTCCGATTTTTTAGTTCACAGCAAAGATGTTTCAACCATAATTGCTTGGAGTATTTTTAAATTGTTTTGCAAAGAACTCTTTTGGCATCTAGACTTAACCTAAAAATACATACTCTTGGGGTTCGGGATATAACTCAGGGGCAGAGCACATACTTAGCATGCTACAAGCCCTGGGTTTAATCCCCAGCACAAAAAAAAGCCCCCAAACAAAACAAAACAACAACAACAAAAAACCCCCAAAATATATACAATCTTTAACATTAAGGCAAAGGAAAAGATACGTCTTGGTCTTAGATGCTCATTTTATCTGCAAATCCTTTTCAGGACTCGCCTCCCCCCTGGCAGTAGAAAACTGGGCAGTCCTGTAAGTGTTTGACACACACAGTCTTCCTTTGGAATCTCCGAGCCCTTTCTCCCATAAAACACTCCTTATACCAAATGTGCACCAAACATGTGTGTGTGTTTCTTCACACCAATCAATCATCCACAACACCAGCTGGGTGTCCTACAGCTAATTCTGTCATGATGCCACCTGGAGTTGGCAGCAGATCCCACAGGTTAGGGGCTCTGTCCCACATTACACCTGCTTCAGATGCCAGTAGCAAGTCCCCCCCACCAGGACTTCTGATCCACCAGCTATACGTTCAAGGGGTTCCCATACCCCCACCGCAGATTCTATAATTTGTTAGAACAGCTCATAGAACTCAGGAAAGCACTTTACTTAAATTGGCTTATTGTAAAAAAATAAGAAGCCACACGTGGTAGCACACATCTGTAATCTCAGTACTTGGGGGGCTGAGACAGGAGGACTGCAGGTTCGAGGCTAGCCTCAGCAATTTTAGTGAGACCCTCGGCAATTTAGCAAGAGCTTATTTCAAAATAAAAAGGACTGGGGGTGTAGCTCAGAGGTAGAATGCTCCTAGGTTCCAAGACGACAAGGGCAAGCTCATGAGATTTCTCTAAGTAGGTTTCTCAAAACCCAATCCCTCAGTATTTGTTTGGGAAGGAAATTGGACCTGTCACATGGAATTAACATGGACTGGAGGTGCGGCTTTGAACTAGCCGCACGGGTGACATTTCTAATCTGCTTTTCTCGTTTTCATTAACAACCGGATGGAAAGGGAGAGCCCGGGAGCACGGGCTGCAGAAGCCCTGTTCCATAACGGGCTTCCGAGCAGTCACCTGTGTGGGTTGAGCTGGCCGGTGGCTGGGCTCGCGAGCATCACATTGCTGGGGTACCTGCAGCTAATCTTCAGCTGTTAGTCCTTGTATTTAGCAATCCTGGAAGGCTTTGTGTCTGGGTGGGAGGCAGCCAGGTTTCAGGTGTGGCCAGGAGACTTTCCATGCCTCCTGGCCGGGGGTGGGGGTCCTTCCTAAGACCTCTGGGCCCTGAGTGGCAGGGGTTCTCTACCACCTAGCCCCACCAGGGACAGAGCTGAGGCTCCCCTCCCCATTTTCTTCAGGCCCTTCCAGAGTTTGTACCTCTAGTGCAATGCAGTGGCCCAAGGCTTGCAGGCGCCTTGGCTATGATGAGATGGGTGTGTATGTGGTCTCCAGCCCCTCACCCTATTCACTCACCCCATCCCACCTCCCCAGGGGGAGGAAAGCCAAAAACACTCCCTCTGCTCTCTTTCTCATCTTCTTTTGGATAATAATTCCACGCCTTTCCTTTCAAAAGTGTTTGCAGAGGCCCTTGCACGGGTAGCTGAGAGCCACTGCAAACCCCGTAGACAAAGACCTCTGCCGGGCAGTCGCCGTGCCTAACAGAGGAGAACAGTAACAGCGCGGCACAGGAGTAACGGCACCACTCCTGCGGCACGAGGTATAGAAACAAACAGCACGGTGCTGGGGAGTGCAGCTGGGCTACAGTGGAAAGGAGCCAAGGCAGAAGTCCCAGTACTTGAAAGGAGGAGACAGGACCAGCCTCAGCAATGTAGTGAGCCTCTCAGCAACTGTCTCAAAATAAAAAATAAAAAAGGCTGGAGGGATAGCCTAGAGGTAGAATGCCCCTGGGTTCAATCCTCCCTATCACTTGAGGAAGAGACATTTGAGCAGCTATGGAGGCAGGCAGGGAGCCCAGGGTGTCTGAGGGATTTGGGGAATGGGGTAAAGGAGCAGGGAAGTGGTGGGAGGCTTGGAGGGATGAGGGCTGGAGCTTTTATTTGGAGTGATGTGGGAGCCATCGAAGGTTCTGAGTAGACAGTGATGTGATTTGGCTTTGTGTTTTGTTTTGTTTTGTTTTGTTTTGTACTAGGGATTGAACCCAGAGGCATTCTACCTCCCAGCCATACCCCTAGCCTGATTTTATTTTTTATTTGGAAATAAGGTCTAGCTAGGTCGCTGAGGGCCTTGCTAAATTGCCAGGCCTGGCTTTGAATCTGTGATCCTCTTGTCTCGCCTCCCGGAAGGAGGATCACACTACTGGAATCACAAGTGTCCACCATGCCTGGCTCTTGGCTTTGATTTTAACAGGGCAGCTCTGGCTGCTGTGTGGCTAGGCAGCTACTCTAGGTGGCTACTCTGGGCCAAGGGCTGGAACCTGTTGGCAAAGTCCCGGCAGAGATGGTGGAAGCTGTAGAGATAGAAAAGGGACCAGATTCTGGATAATATTTGACAGCAGAGCCGACAGGAGTCGTAACTGATAGGATACAGAGTACAAAAGAGGTAAGGGTCAAAGATGCCCACAGTTGCCACCTGAGTTAGAAGGATGCAGAGGCTTTTAGCTGGGTGGGGAAGGCTAGGCGACCAGGACTTGGGATGAAAAATCTAAAGTTCAGTCCTGCACATCTAGAGCCCCCACCTGGAAATAAGAGGCCTTAATCGTTCCTGCCCCACGCTGTACCAATTCTCATTCTTCTCAAGACCCTCTGCTATGGGCTGCAGAGGAGACACGCTGGCCAATAACTCACAGTAGGCCACATTTCAAGAGCCTTGCTTGTGGCTCCAGTGGTTCCCTAAAAGCCAAGAGAGAGCCTGTCCTCAAAGGCTTTTAATTGCTGAATTGAAGACTGAATGCCTGCCTTGTTCAACGCTAAAGCGACTGCTAGGTCCAGCTAGGAATTGGTGAACCAAGCAGAAAATTCCAGGGCACCGGCTGCCATTTAGAGGACTGTGCTGTTTAGAGGACTGCGCTGTCACAGCCTGCGAGAGCTGGCTGTTGGCTGCCATGTTTGCCTGGGCTGGAACCACTGGGCCCGGCACAGGGAGAGTGGGAAAAAGACTCCAGCAGAGACCCAGATGAGACCTCTGGCTGGTGCTGGTCTGGCCTCAGCACCTCCAATGCTGTGCTTATCACACTCCAAGCCCCCTTCCTGGGAAGCATCCTATTCTCAGAGACAGGTAAGGAGCAGGGGACCAGAGCCAGACCCTGCCAAGGGTTCACCTCTCCAGGGTGGAGTATGGATGCTTTCCTTTATGCCCTGCAAATGTGTCTCAAGTATATTAGATTTAAGTATTTCTAGTGTCTTCTGTTCTCTCAGAAGCTCCTGCTTATTGCCCAGATTTAACCTAGATTTGGAGGTTTTGTACCAGATGTTTCTAACAGTGGGTATTTGCAGCCAGAGATCAGAATAGAACCCAGCTCTGCTACTGATCCAGGCTCCTTTTGCCCACCATGCAATGCATGCCAATCACTGAAACAATGAACTTCACAAAGAGAAAGAATCCAAGCTGGGCCTGGCGGCACATGCTTGTAATTCCAATACTTGGGAGGATGAGACAGGAAGATCACAGGTTCTCAGTTAGCCTCAGCTACTTAGAGACCCTGTTTCAAAATAAAAAATAAAAAATAGGGCTGGGGATGTAGCTCGGAGGTATAATGCCCTGGGTTCAATCCCCAGTACTGGAGAGAGAGAGTGTTTATTCACAGGATGGCCAGTTGTATAGACTGGAGAGCAAGTCTCAAATCTACCTCCCTGATATAGGGCCTAGGGGTATGGATATAGGATAAAGAAGTAGGGTGGTGTAAGTTGTGGGAAAAGGTGATCGGAGGTGAGGGAAATAATCAGCCAGGCATGGCAGTGCACACCTGTGATCCTAGTACTTGGGAGGCTGAAAGAGGAGGATAACAGATTTGAGGACAGCCTCAGCAATTTGGCAAAATCCTGTTTCAAAAGAAAAAAGAAAATAGGCCATACATGTAGCTCAGAGGTAGAAGACCCATGGATTCAGTCACTGGTCACACACACACACACACACACACACACACACACACACACACTCAGTGGTTTGCTTATGGGTAATCAAACTTCATAGCTCTCCACAGAAGACATGCATGTTCAAAGACTGTGGCCTAAGATTTTAGCCTATGATGTCAAAGGTCACCCACTCGACACTTGCTCAGATTCAAGTTAGTGTCCGTGTTTTCAATTCATCTGAGAGAGACAAAAGGGGCAGGAGTTCCTGAGAAACAATTGAGGCATTGTTTACCTTATGACCTGTATGTAAGAGGCGTTATCTATAGCAAGGCTAGCAGGAGTGTACAGCTTAGCTATGCGAACCCCGAAAGTAGTGATCAAAGCCAGTAACTCAGCCGGGCGTGGAGGCGCACGCTTGTAATCCAGTACCTGGGAGGCGGAGACAGGAGGGTCGCGGTTCTCGGCCAGCCTCAGCTACTTAGTGAGGTCCTCCACAACTAAGTGAGACCCTGTTTCAAAATAAAGAATAAAAAATAGGGCTGGGGGTGTAGCTCAGAGGTAGAATGCCCCTGGGTTCAATCCCCAGTACTGTAAATAATAATAATAATAATAATAATAATAATAATAATAATAATAATAATAAATAAATAAATAAAAAGAAAAAAGAAAAAAAAAGCAAGTAACTAAAATCAAGTGAAGACAGAGGGTTGATCTGGGTTTTCCTTCAGTTTCAACTTCCTGACATGGAGGTTGGTGGAGGTTGAGCAAGCCACCTGATCTGTCTATACCCCGGTTTCCTCATTCTCTCCTGCCCTGTCCCGCCCCACCCCAGGGACTAGGGATTGAACCCAGAGGCATTCTACCTCCAAGTTACACTCCCAGAACTATTGTATTTTATTTTATTTTGAAGCAGGATCTTGCTAAGTTGCTGAGGTCCTCACTGAGTTACCGAGGTTGATCTCAAACCTGTGATCCTCCTGTCTCAGTCTCCCAAGTACTGGGATTACAGGTAGGCACCACCGCACCTGGCAGTTTCCTCATCTGTGACATGGAGTTGGTGGTAATGAGCTCAAGCCTGCACAGTGCAGAGCCCAGGGCCTTGTCACCAGTGAGGACTCAATTAATGGTGGTTACTAGACACATTCTGACTCTACCACGGCTGGATCTCTGTCAAGTGTTTCAGAACTCATTAAAAATCCTTTTGTCTGAATCATTTTTCTCTGATTTGCCTGGAACACAACAAGTCTTTGCAATTTTTGCTTACACAATTCTCCGCACCCAAAGAGTGCTCCGTGAAACTTGTGTAGAGGGATTTGAATACAATTGCGTGGCCTCTGGTAGGATCCGAGCTCTGCACTGTGCTGGCTGAAGGATTTTCCGCAGGTATAAAATACCTCCTAAACCTCAGATTTGCTGTGAGGATACAAGATAATAAATGCCTAGGCTTTGAACAGAGGCCCAAGTTATCAGGATGCGTGCCATCGAATGGAATTCTTGAATTATTATTGAGTTGTTTTTATTGCTGTTGTCATTCTTGTTGATAAGATGGCAGCATGTGGAATGGATGTGAGGTTTTGAGTGATTTCAGCTTTGCTGCGCCAGATTGTATGAATTATTTACACGTTAGTTATCTAGCTCTGTTTGATTGATTGATTCCTTCACTCCATAAATATGCATGGAAATATTTGCTCTACCTGGCCTGGTCAGCAGGGATCTGACCCTGAACAGACCAACACTGGTCTGCCTCTTGGAGCTTGCATTCCTGGTGGGGGAGGGGGACACTGATCATTTCGGTGATAAGAACAGGGGTGAATGAAAATCAAAATGCAGAGAAGTGGGAGTGGTCAGGGAGGGCCTCTCTGAGGAAGTGATATTGTTAAGGCACAGGGTAGACAAAGGGGTGAGTCCTGAGGATGGGCTATGTGCAGGGGCCTGGGTAGATGGTCCAGAGCCAAGGTGCTTAAATGAGAGAGAACTTGGTCTAGTGACTCTGGCTGGAGCTGAGACAAAGTGCATTCTAGAGGCTGGCCTGCGGATCCCAGAGGACCTCCTGGGCAATGGTAAGGACATTGGGTTTTGTTCTAATATAATAGGGAGCCAGGGGAGGACTGTAGCCCCTCCCTGGGCATGGTGCGGCTGCTGCTCCTCCTCCTCCTGGACTCAAATGCCCCTTTCAGCCAGGCCTGACCACCCTACCTGAAATAACAACCCCCTACTTAAAGAGCTGAGATGCACCCAGCACTTCAAGTCCTCCTTCCTGTGGTTACTTTCCCCACAGCTCTTATTATCTGGCCTCTACCACTGTGTTTCACTCTTTCATCTAGTCGACTACCCTCTTCCCACAGAGTACAAGGTCTTGCAGGTGCTAGGACAGCACCGGCCAGAGTAGGCGCACAAATATTTGCTGGAGAGTTGGGTAAAAGTGGTATGGCTTAAAGGAGGTGTTTTACAAAGGCCCTGGCTGCCTGGTGGAGGAAGGATTGCAGAAGGACCCGGGTGCCTAGCGAGGAGGCTTCCAAAGCAGCTAGACAGGCCCGCCGGACTTCCTGATGGCTGGGCCTTCAGAGTGGGAGAATTCACACTAGGGGTTTGATCTAGCAGCTGGGGTGTTCACTGCTACTGGGAAGCCTGGGGAGAAATTAACAGGGGAGTGTCCCACCAACCCAGGGAGCCTGTTAGAGCGGACTTGTCAATGGAAGAAGCTGGTGATGAAAAGAAAGTAGTTAAAATAGTGAGACACGGTCACACTGACAAATTGGTGTTGCTCAAGTACGATGGGATTTTAGAAGCAGGAAGAAAACAAAACTCAGAACCTAGATCTGAGCAACTTTGGGGAAGTCAGCCTGACGTTTATTACCTTCCAGTGCAAACAATGATAACGATAGCCAAAATCCTTATTTTCTCTGGTCACAGAAAGGGCTATAAGATAAATTTCAATGAAATATAAAATGAAAATAACCCTAATGGGGGAGGTTTCCAATTTATAGGTTTATTTTATTTTATAATTATTTATTTATTTAGTTAGTTTTTTGGTGGCACTGGGGGTGGAACCCAGAGGCTTTCTACCTCTGGGCTATACTCCCAGACCTTTTTTTATATTTTATTTGGAAATAGGGTCTTACTAAGTTGCAGAAAGCCTTACTAAGTAGCTGAGGCTGGCTTCGAACCCGTGCGATCCTCCTGTTTCATCCTCCCAAGCGCAGGGAGTACAAGTGTGCGCCACCACGCCTGGCTTTATTTTATTTTTTTAAGGGGGCATTTCAGTTAGAGACATTTACAAACTAATACTTAACTCTTTTTTTTTTTTTCTTTTTTGGTACTGGGGATTGGGTCTACGAGCATTCTACCTCTGACTTATACCCCAACCCTTTAAAATATATTTTATGTGCCAGCACTTTCCTGAGTTCTATGAGCTGTTCTAGCAAATTATAGAATCTGCGGTGGGGGTATGGGAACCCCTTGAACGTATAGCTGGTGGATCAGAAGTCCTGGTGAGGGGACTTGCTACTGGCATCTGAAGCGGGTGTAATGTGGGACGGAGCCCCTAACCTGTGGGATCTGCTGCCAACTCCAGGTGGCATCATGACAGAATTAGCTGTAGGACACCCAGCTGGTGTTGTGGATAATCCCTGTACTTGGGAGGCTGAGACAGGAGGATTGCAGTTTCAAGGCCAGCCTTAGCTACATAGTGAGGCCCTTTGCGACTTAGTGAGATCCTGTTTTAAAGTAAAGAATAAAATCTGGGTGTGGTGGCGCACACTTGTATTCCCAGTACTTGGGAGGCTGAGACAGGAGGATGACAGCTTCACGGCCAGCCTCAGCTACTTAGGCCCTCCACAATTTAATGAGGCCCTGTTTCATTTTTTTAAATTTATTTTTATTGGTGCATTGTAATCATACATCACATTGGAATACAAGACTTGAGAGGATATACAAGCACACATCATCCAATTAGCCCTCATCCAGTCCCCATCCCATTCCCTCCCCCTCCCTCGATCCCATGCTTGTTTGGTGATTAACTTTGATACATATGTTTATGTACCTCCTGCTTTTTAAAGAGGCTCCATCCTCCCCTATTCCATACCCTCTGATTGGTCACCTTAATTGCTTCACTATAGGGCCCTTTTATAGCTCAACCACTTCCTGTTGCCCCTTTCTTCCTAGTTATTGCTGATTAGGGGAAGCATCTGGTTTTAATTTTCTGCGATATTTCTCTGTGCATGCCGTGTTGCAAATACCGATCCCACTCTTGACGGCCCCAGTTGTGGCCTGGCTACCCAGTGGACTGATCCAGACCTCGCTGGCTCAAGCAGCAGCCTTGCCTCATGGGAGGCCCCAATTCTGATCTCTCTGGCCCCGACACTGGCCTAACCCCTCAGCTGGCTCTGATCCCGGCCTCGGAGGCCCAGCACCGGCCTTGTCTCACAGCAGGCTCCGATGCCGGCCTTGCTAGTTCCAGCACCGGCCTAACCCCTTGGCAGGCTCCGATCCCGGCCTCAGAGGCCTCAATAGCGGCCTTGCCTCACAGAAGGCTCCGATGCTGGCCTCACTAGCTCTAGCACCAGCCTAACCCCTCGGCAGGCTCTGATCCCAGCCTCGGAGGCCTCAATAGCAGCCTTGCCTCACGGAAGGCTCTGATGCCAGCCGCTGGCCCCGGCACCAGCCTAACCCCTCAGCAGGCTCTGATCCTGGCCTCAGAGGCCCCTGCACCGGCCTTGCCTCATGGCAGGCTTCGATCCCAGCCACGCTGGCCCTGGCACCGGCCTGACCCCTCAAGAGGCTCCGATCCTGGCCTTGGAGGCCCCAGCACCGGCCTTGCCTCACGGCAGGCTCCGATCCCGGCCTTGCTGGCCCCAGCACCGGCCTAACCCCTCGGCAGGCTCCGATCCCGGCCTCGGAGGCCTCAATAGTGGCCTTGCCTCACGAAAGGCTCCAATGCTGGCCGCTGGCCCCGGCACCGGCCTATCCCCTCAGCAGGCTCTGATCCTGGCCTCGGAGGCCCCTGCACTGGCCTTGCCTCACGGCAGGCTCCAATCCCAGCCACGCTGACCCTGGCACCGGCCTGACCCCTCGACAGGCTCCGATCTCGGCCTCAGAGGCCCTGTTTAAAAATAAAGAATAAGCCGGGCGTGGTGGCGCACGCTTGTAATCCCTGCGCTTGGGAGGCAGAGACAGGAGGATCACGCAAGTTCGAAGCCAGCCGCACTGGCTTAAGAGACCCTGTTTCCAAATAAAAATATAAAAACTAGGTGTCTGGGAGGGTAACCCAGAAGTGGAAGGGTTTCCAGGAACCCCAGTACCACCACCAAAAAACAAACAACAACAAAAAAATAAAGATAAAAAAAATAGGACTGAAGGTATAGCTTGAAGATAGAATGCCCCTGGGTTTCATCCCCACTACAGCAAAATAAATAAATAAATAATGAATGAATGAAGGAAAAATAGGGGTGGGGTGCAGCTTGGAGGTAGAATGCCCCTGGGTTCAACCCCCAGTTTCATACACAAAAATTAAATAAGATAAAAAAATGTATGTATGTATGTATGTATGTATGTATGTATGTATTTAGTGTGTGGTACTAAGGATTGAATCCGGGGGCATTCTACCTCTGAGCTACACTTTCAGCTGTATTTTTTATTTCTCCCTAGGTTGGTAAGAGGCTCACTACTTGCTGAGGCTGTCCTCCAACTTCAAATCCTCCTGTCTCAGCCTCCTATGTACTGGAATTATAGGCATGCACTACCACACCCCACTTTTAAAAAGTTTTTTTTTGAGACAGGTTCTCACCAAGTTGCTAAGGCTGGTCTCGAACCTGTGATCCTTCTATCTCAGTCTCCCAAGTATTGGGATTACAGATATGCACCACCTTTTACTTTTTACTTTTTATTTTTGGAGTGGTGCTGGGGATTGAACCTGGGGCACCACAAATGCTAAGCATGGGCCCTACCATAATCTTTAATATTTTAGGGGCGGGATGCCACGTCCCAGAATAAGAGTTACGTGCCAGAATGCTATACTGTGTTTTTAGGAGGCCTGGTGTGTCTTCTCCCGCCCTGCACCGCCAGCCTCCCCCGCATTTCCCAGGGGCCATTTCGTCCAAGTCACCTTTCTGCAGAGCATCTGCTTCCCTTGCGGTGCCTTTTTGTTGTGTGGCTTACACACACTCGCAGACGCTACAAATTTTTATATGATGAGATTTGTAGTGACTCTCAGAGTCAGGAGTGGTTCAGGAAGCACGGATGACACAGCCAAGCCCGTGAAGAGATGGATTAAGCAAAGCTCAGAGAAGGTCTAACCCCGGTGGGTGGCTTAGAAGCACTTAGCCTCTTGGAAAATGCAAGCTGTAATTTCAATCTGGGCTTCCATCACCGGGAAGTCACAAAGGCAATATTTTCCACCTAGAGATTTCCTTGCCCCTGCAAAAAAAAAAAAAAAAAAAAAAAAGATTTGCTGACAGCTCCTATTTGCCTACGGGGATCTGTGCTTTCCCAGCACTGTCTTGTCTGCACATACTTGGTAACAGACACGCATGAAGCATCTCTTTTGAGAGACATTGCTGCAGACAAGAGCAGGCAGGGCTGCAACCAGGTGGCCTTATCGGGAACTCCCCGGGTTGTGTTTAGTATTCCGTGTGCATCTCCTCCAAACCCGCATGGCTGCTGGCCCGGCCAGGGCGGCCCCTCGCATCGCTGCGCACCCCGCAGGACTCAGGGAGTGAGCCTTTCAGAGGCTGCCCACAGGAGGTGTGTGTCTTGCAGGTAAAGCCAGGTTTAACTCTGTTCCCATTGCTGAGCTTGGCAAAGCGCCAGTTCTGTATCTCTACTGCAGTGTTTCGACTGCAGGTTTGCTGGCAGTGTGTGGTTTGGTGCAGGAAATGACTGCTCGTTGAGAAGATAAAAGGGGGTCCTGCATTCTTGATGGATTTAAGCTGTGCTTGTCCCCACCTTGGTATAACCTGGCTCTGGGAAGCCAGTGTGGAGCAGCCCACTAGGTGCCGATGCTCTGGGCCCAGTGGCGACCACTCTGCACGGCCCTCCGCCTGAGCCTCGGCCTCACGCCCATGTCATGGACCAGTTCAGAAATGCCCTTTCCTCCACTGCCTTTCCATGCTAATGCTGACTTGCTGGCCGCAGATGCTCTAGACAGAGGGTTCTCTGTACTCAAGACTGGGATTCCCAGGGCCGTGTCTGGGAGCAGTACCAGCCCCCCAGTGGCACTGACGGGACAAATGGGGACACCCTCATACTCTCACATCCCTGAGGACACATATCTGCTCCCACCTGTCCAGAACAAATGCTAGGAAAATGAAAATGTCAATTAAAGTGGTTGCTATGGCAACCCGATCTCATGTTTGCGGCTACATTTTTCTGAGTTGCGCTGGGTTTTTCTATGGAGCTGATTGAATTCCTCAGTTCCTCTCCCCAACTCAGTCTCTCTTTCAACACACACACACACACACACACACACACACACACACACACACACACACCTCACTGGTTTGTCCAGATAAATAGAGTCAATGAGGTGTCCTTAAAGAGCTAGGGTGAAAGCCAAGAGAATGCTTTTGGTTTAAGAGTAGGCGCGTGCACACACACGGGCATGTGTTTGTGTTGTGTGTGTGTGTGTGTGTGTGTGTGTGTGTGTGTGTGTGTGTTACTAGGGATTGAAGCCAGGGGCATTCTATATTCTGAGCTATACTTTCGGCCCCATTTTATTTTTATTTTGAAACAGGGTCTCACTAGGTTGCTGAGAGTCTCAACATTTACTGAGGCTTTCTTTGAACCTGTGATCCTGCTGTCTCAGCCTTCCAACTACTAGGATTCTAGGCATGCAACACGACGCCTGCCATTTTTGTTTTCTTTATGTGTTGTTTTGGGGTAGTTCAATGGGACAGAGGGAATAAGTAGTCTGGGTCCAGAAAAAAAAAATCTGCCATTATTTCCCTTCTTGACCTTGAATGAACTCTGCATTCTCTTGAGATAGAGGTTTAGCCCGTGTGTGTGTGTGTGTGTGTGTGTGTGTGTGTGTGTTTTGCTGGGGATTAAACCCAGAGACATTCTACCTCCAAGCTACTCCCCCAGCCCTATTTTATTTTTTATTTTGAAATAAGATCTTGCTAAGTTGCTGAGGCTGGCTTCAAACCTGCAATTCTCCTGTCTTAGCCTCCCAAATACTGGAATTATAGGTATGCACCACCATACCCCGCTGAACTTTCAGCTCTTTATCAAGAGAAAATTATGCTAATAGCCCCACTCTGGGGCTCTGGTAAAGATCAATGGGAAAAGCCAGCTGGGGGAACAGTGACTGACTAGCAGGAGGACTTTTTCTGGGGGTCCTTGTTTTATATCAGAATAGAGGACTGGAGCTGGGAATGGTGGTGCATGCTTGTACCTGGGAGGCTGAGGCATAGTGAATCCCTCCTCAATTTAATGAAACCCTGTTTCCAAATAAAAAATAAAATAAGGCTGAGGGATGTCTGAGATGAATGCCTCTGGATTCAATCTCCAGTGCCAAAAATAGTAGAGTAGTAGTAGTAATAATAATAATAATAATAATAATAATAATAATAATAATAAAATAGGGCTGGGAATTTGGCTCAGAGGTAGGCTGCCCCTGCGTTCAAACCCCAGTACAAAAAAAAAAAAAAATCAATAAGAAAATGTTGGCACCTGATTTTGAGTTCCCCTAGGGGAGTGACCTGCACTTTCCTCCTCTGGTCCTGGCCTGTGGATCAGGGCTCATAAGAGTAGAGTAATGAATGCTTCCTTTGTGTTCTGATTTTAAATGAAATGCCGTAGACAGCGCTGGCTCGTATGTTTTAACTTTGCATACTTGCGTTTCTGCTGCTTTTAGAAGTGCATTCCAGCTTTGTCTTTCAGAGCAGGCTGGGATGCTATAAATATACATTTATCTTTCTCTTCCAGGACCTCCAGCATGCTAGGCAAGCACTCTACTACTGAGCTGTATCTCCAGCCCTAGACTTTCTTATAAAACATGCTACTTGAAGCTGGGCATGGTGGCTCACATTTGTAATCCCAGGACTTGGGAGGCTGAGACAGGAGGATCACAGGTTGCAGCCAGCTTCAGCAACTTGTGAGGCCCTCTTGCAACTTAATAAGACCTTGTTTCAAAATAAAGAATAAAACATAGATCTGGGAGTGTAGTTTGGGAGTAGAATGCCCTTGAGAGAGCTGGGGGCATAGCTCAGTGGTAGAGTATTAGTACTTACCACGCTTGAGGCTTTGGTACAAAACATTTCCCAATATATCACAACTCCAATATAGGTGCTAAAACCCTTGGGGGAAGGGGCAGCCTCCCTCTCATGACTGTCCCTGGAACAGAAGAAGGATCCTGCTCATTCTTACTGGGTGGAGAGGCTTACAGGAAGTCAGCCAACCCTGGCAAAGAGGAAAGCGTGTGAAGTTGTTTATTGCTTGTTCCCCCTTCCTGACTCCTGAATTTTACAATCACATCCAGGTTTCCCAGATCCACCCCCCCAACCCCCGCGGCCTGGGGAAAGACGAGGGCAGCAGGGACAGCAGAGGCCTGTGAGATGCTAATTAGTCATTGCTTCTGCAAGAGGGGGCGCGAGAGAGGCACCCATGGGTGACATCCACTCGGGATGGAGTCCAAAGGTATTTTTATTTCATGGAAACTTCAGAATTTTAACACTTAAAAAAAAAACAAAACAGATCAATCCAGGCATGGTGGGGCATGATTGTAATCCCAGAGTTTGGGAGGCTGAGACAGGAGGATTGCACAGGTTTGAAGCCAGCCTCAGCTACTTAGTGAGGCTCTCAGCAACTTAGTGAGACCCTGTTTCCAAATTAAACAGAAAATAGGTCTGGGAGTGTAGCCTGGAGGTAGAAGGCCCCTGGGTTCCATCCCTAGCAACACACACACACACACACACACACACACACACACACACACACACACAGATCAAAGTGAAATTCTACTGGATAATGAATAAACTATATAAGGTGTACAACTTTTGCAATATTTTTATTTTTATTTATTATTTTTTGCATACTAGGGGTGGATCCCAGGGGCATTCTACCTCTGAGCTATACCCCCGGTTCTATTTTTTTATTCTGAAACAGGGTCTCACTGAGTTGTAGAGGGCCTCACTAAGTAGCTGAGGCTGTCTGTGAACTGCGATCCTCCCATCTCAGCCTCCCGAATGCTGGGATTACAAATGGACCTTTGCAATATTTTTTAAAAGATGTTTAACATGCCAGGGGGCAGTTTGGTCAGGGAAAAACTCAAGTTCCCTAGGGCCAGAACAGTTTAAAACAAGAAAACGCCACTAAGAAACAGCACAAAGGGATTCGTTTCACAGATGGTAACCTTTAGAAATTTCTTTTAATCACGCAGTTTATTTGATAACATGTTTCTAAACCCCAGTACACGCATTACTTTGACAATAACACGGTAGCCGGGCGTGGTGGCGCACGCTTGTAATCCTGCGCTTGGGAGGCGGAGACAGGAGGATCGCACAGGTTCGAACCCAGCCTCTCTCGCTTAAGAGACACTGTTTCCAAATAAAATATAAAATAGGTCTGGGAGTGCAGCCCGGAAGTAGAAGGCCCCTGGGTTCCATCCATAGTACCACCAAAAAAATAAATAAATAAACAAATAAATAAATAAAAACATGGTAAATAATTTCTAAGTATGGGATATCACTAAACTAAGTGTATGCAATGGAGCACGCCTGTAACCTCAATACTTTAAGGCTGAGATAAGAGGATCCCAGGTTCGAGGTCAGCCTCAGAATTTAGCAAAACTCTCAGCGATTTAGGAATTTAGGGAGAGCCTGTTTCAAAATAAGCCGGGCATGGTGGCACATGCTTGTAATCCCCGTACCTGAGAGGCTGACACAGGAGGATCACAGTTTCTAAGACAGTCTCAGTAACTTAGCAAGGCCTTCGGCAACCTAGTGAAACCTTGCTACAAAATAAAAAAAATAAAATAAGGCTTGGGGTGTCTCTCAGAAGTAGAATGCTTCTGGGTTCAAGCTCCAGCATCAAAATAAGTAAATAAGTAAAAGAAAAATAAATAAATAAAATATAGAAGAACAAAAAAGGCTGGGGTGTGGTTTGCAGGTAGAATGCCCCTGGGTTCAATCTTCAGTACTTAATAAATAAATAATAAATTACAACTGAGACTCCCTGGGTCTGACCCCACATTCCCTTGGAGAGACGTGGCCATAAATTCCACTTCAGTAATTTTAGGGCTCTCCTTTCCTCACCTGAAACTGGGGGCAGGGCTCTGACCTTCCAAAGCCCACACTGGTGTCTGAGGCTGACAACCATGGGTGTCCTGACCTTTGGGGACTAGTTTGAGGTGGGGCAAGCTTGGACTGGAGCCAGCCTGGAATCTTGATATAAACAAGCTTCGGCCCTGCCTGGCTGCTTCAGGGCTGTACTTGCCCCTGGTCCAAGTGCAGGGCTTGTCCCTGTGGGGACGCCTCTAGAGAGCCGGCCTCCCCAGAGTGCTACGCTTACCTACAGTCAGGGATCCAGTCCTGATGGGGTTCCTGGGATGCCAAAGGGCCCAAGCTTCCCCTTCATGTCTCCATCACTCCCCTGTACCTCAGCCACCCCTCGCATGGATGGGAAGGAGGGACACTGTCTCTTTTGCCATCTTGGGTCCCTGTGCTGATGTTTTTATCCAAGAAAGAGCCCATCCAAGATGGTTTTGAAAACAAAATCTCTCTCTCTCTCTCTCTCTCTCTCTCTCTCTCTCTCTCTTTTTTTTTTTTTCGGTTACTGGGAATTGAACCCAGGGGCATTCTACTTCTGAGCTATACCCCCAGCCCTGCTTTATTTTATTTTTATTTTGAAACAGGATCTCGCTAGGATGATAAGAATCTCACTCACTGCTTGCTGAGGCTGTCTTAGAACCTGTGATCCTCCTGTCTCAGCCTCCCAAGTGTTAGGATTACAGGCATGGGCCTCCGTGCCCAGCTGAAAAAAAACCCCTCTTTTAAAATGCCTTTCTGTGGATGGGGATTGGCTCAATGGTAGAGTGCTTGCTGAGCACGTACAGGGCCCTGGGTTCAAGCCTCAGCACTGCACACAGAGCCAGGATAAACAGGGAAACCTAAGGCGATGGCTGAGAGCAGGGCTGGTGGGGGAGGGCTGCGCTTTACCTGAAGCCTTTGGGAGTTTTGTTTTTGTGTTACTAGAGATGCAATCCACAGCATCCTCAGCCCTTTTCTTTTCTTTCTTTCTTTCTTTCTTTCTTTCTTTCTTTCTTTCTTTCTTTCTTTCTTTCTTTCTTTCTTTTTTTGAGACAGGTTATCACTAAGTTGCCCAGGCAGACCTCAAACTTGTGATCCTCCTGCCTCAGAGGCTTGATTCATTGGGATTATAAATGTGTGCATTGACTAGCCTCTAGATCCTTCTGCCTGTTTTTTTTTTTTTTTTCTGTTGTTGTTGTTGTTGTTTTCAGTACTGGAGATGGAACCCAGGGGCATTCTACCTCCGAGCCACACCTCCAGCCCAATTTTTTATCCTTTATTTTGAAACAGGGTTTCACTGAGTTGCAAAGGCCTTACTAAGTAGCTGAGGCTATAGGATCCTCCTGTCTCAGCCTCCCAAATGTTGAGATTACAAGTGTGTGCCACCACACCTGGCTACCTTCTGTCTTTAGAAAGTGTGTGACTACTATAGTTAGTAATTTAAAAATCTCTGTTTGAACAGGCATCCAGGGGTCTTGACATCTGCAAATGGGCAGGATGTATAGGGAAGAAATTACCTTTAAAAAATTATCCTGCTGGGCGTGGTGGCACATGCTTGTAATCCCAGTGCTTAGGAGGCTGAGAGAGGAGGATCGCACAGGTTCAAATCCAGCCTCAGCTACTTAGTGAGGTTCTCAGCAACTCAGTGAGACTCTATTTCCAAATAAAATATAAAATAGGTCTAGGAGTGTAGCCCAGAGGTAGAAAGCCCCTGTGTTCCATTTCTGGTACCACACACACACAAATTTCCTAAACCGGGAGTGGTGGTGCACTCTTGTAATCCCAGCATTCTGGAGGCTGAGACCAGAGGATCACGGTTTGCAGACAGCCTCAGCTACTTAGTGAGGCCCTCTGCAACTAACTTAGTGACACCCTGTTTCAAAATAAAGAATAAAAAATAGGGCAGGGCATATAGCTCAGAGGTCTTATGCCCTGGGTTCCATCCCCAGACTCCCCCCCCACACACACAATTATTCTGCCCTTTTTTTTTTTCTGCAGTGGACCCAGGGCCTTGAACATGCTAGGCAAGGGCTCTACTACTGAACTGCACCCCCAGTCCTGTTTTGTTTTGTTTTGGTGATACTAGGGGTTAAACCCAGGGGTACTCTACCTCCGAGCTATACTCCTAGCCCTATTTTTTTTTATTCCTTATATTTTGAAACAGGGTCTCACTAAATTGCAGAGGCTGGCTGCGAACCTGTGATCCTCCTGTCTCAGTCTCCCAAGTACTGGGATCCAAAGGTGTGCCACCATGCCAGGCCCCCTAGTCTTTTTTTTTTTTTTTTTTTTTTGAGACAGGGTCTTGATATGTTGCCCAGGCTGACCTGAAACTTGTGATACTCCTGCCTTGGCTGTTATAGTCAGGATTGCAGGCATGCACTGCCGTGGCCAGCCACTTAATTCATTCCTTATCTCTGCCCCCCAGCACCCCCCAAATCCTGAGGGATCCAGTTTATAGCAGAGGTGTATGAGGTTTAAACTGATCCTGGCTCCCTAGTCTACCTGGCGGGGAGCAGCCCACGGTGGTATCAGTGGACAGGGAGGAAGGTCAAGGCCCAGTTACTCGATGGCCACATCAGCACCAGTGGGGAGCTTGTCACAAATGTGCAATCTCAGCCGGGTGTGGTGGCTCGCGCCTGTAATCCCAGTACTCCAGAGGCTGACACTAGAAGATTGCAGTTTCCAGGAAGGCCTCTGCAAGTAGTGAGCAACCTACAGAGAGACCCCTTTTCAAAATAAAAAATAAAAGGGGCTGGAGGTGCTGGGAGTGTAGTTCAGAGGTAGAATGCCCCAGTTCCATCCCCAGTACCACACACCTACACACACAAAAGAAGTGTGCTTTTTTTTTTTTTTTTTTTTTTTGCCGTACTGGGGATGGAACCCAGGGGCATTTTACCTCCGAGCTACACCCCTAGCCTATTTTTCATTCTTTATTTTTATTTATTTATTTTTGTGGTACTGGGGGTGGAACTTAGGGACTTTTCTACCTCTGGGCTATACTCCCAGACCTATTTTATACTTTATTTGGAAACAGGGTCTCACTAAGTTGCTGAGAGCCTCACTAAGTAGCTGAGGCTGGCTTCGAACCTGTGCGATCCTCCTGTGTCAGTCTCCCAAGCGCAGGGATTACAAGCGTGCGCCACCACACCCGGCTTTATTCTTTATTTTGAAACAGGGTCTCACTGAGTTACAAAGGGCCTCACTCAGTAGCTGAGGCTGTCGCAAACCGCGATCCTCCAGTCTCAGCCTCCCAAATGCTGAGATCACAAGAGTATGCCATCACGCCCAGCAAGAAGTGTGCATTCTTAAGACCCACTCCATCTTGAGCTGCAATTTAATGCCATCCAGACAACAGGAGCACAGTGCTGTTAAAAAGCGCTGCTCTGATATCTGGGCATGCACGCCTGTAATCTCAGGATTTGGGAGGCTGAGATAGGCAGATCACAGGTTCGAGGACAGCCTCAGCAAGTAGTGAGACTTTCATCAACATAGATCCTATTTCAAAATAAAAATAAAATTGGGCCAGGAGTGTAGTTCAGAGGTAGAATGCCCCTGAGTGCTACATAAGAAAAAGAAGTAGGAACCGGGTGTGGTGGCACACGCTTGTAAACCCTGCACTTGGGAGGCGGAGACAGGAGGATCGCACAGGTTTGAAGCCAGCCTCACTGGCTTAAGAGACCCTGTTTCCAAATAAAAAATATAAAAATAGGTCTGGGAGTGTAGCCCGGATGTAGAAGGGTTTCCAGGAACCCCAGTACCACCAAAAAGAAAAAAAAAAGGAGAAGAAGAAGAAGGAGAAGGAGGAGCAGGAGGAGGAGGAGGAGAGGAGAAGAAGATGAAGAAGGAGGAGGAGGAGGAGGAGGAGGAGGAAGAGAAGAAGAAGAAGAAGAAGAAGAAGAAGAAGAAGAAGAAGAAGAAGAAGAAGAAGAAGAAGAAGAAGAAGAAACAAGGAGAGGAGGAGAAGGAGGAGGAGGAGCACTGCTCTGGGACCTGGGATGGGGCAGGGAGGAGCTGTCACTGCAGGAGGCCATGCAGGGGCTTTTGGGGTGTCTTGAGGAGCTTCTGTCTCAGCGTGAGCGGCTGCGTTCTAAGTGTAGCCTTGCTGTAGGCAGGTGCACCTGCTGAACTGTCCGCGGCTCACCTGGATGCAACTCTCATTACTCAGGCCTTTGTTCTAATTTCACGGTTTCTGCTGGGGTTGAGTAACCCTGGACTTGCAAGGCTCCCGGGTGGCATAAGTCACCAAGTCACCAGGGATGATGAATTTCTGACTCCGGTGGTGCTGTAATTGGAGGTGAGGCTCCCCTTTCATTAACACGATCACTACCGCCTGTCTAAATCATCCCCTCAAACACCTGGAGGGGAAGGAGGCTGGCCCGGAGGTGTGGCCCTGGTTACTGTGGCTTCTGCGGTTTCTCCAAACTTATCAAAGTCTCAGGCAAGCCCATGGCATAATAATTACTTATGGCCCCAGGGATGTTAGGATCAATTTTCTTTTCTTTCTCAAACAAAGAAATGACTATTCTTTCGATTAACTTCTACTCCTTGTAAGCCTTACTATGCAGAAAACATTTTACTTCAGCCAACTCTCAAGAGGATCCTGTGGGGGTTGAAGTTTATTATTCCTATGTTACAAAGGGGATAACAGACTCAGAGAGGCCAAGGACCTTTTTCAGGTCCACACAGCAAATTAAATGTCAGAGTTGGACCAAACACAGGTCTGTGTGCCTCCAAAGCCAGTATTCAAAGCAGTGCTCCTCCTCCTCCTCCTCCTCCTCCTCCTCCTCCTCCTCCTCCTCCTCCTCTCCTCCTCCTTCTCTTCTTCTCCTCCTTGTTTCTTCTTCTTCTTCTTCTTCTTCTTCTTCTTCTTCTTCTTCTTCTTCTTTTTCTTCTTCTTCTCCTCCTCCTCTTCCTCCTCCTCCTCTCCTCCTCCTCCTCCTCTCCTCCTCTTCCTCCTCTCCTCCTCCTCCTTCTCTTCTTCTCCTCCTTGCTGTTGCTTCTTCTCCTCCTCTTCTTCTTCTTCTTCTTCTTCTTCTTCTTCTTCTTCTTCTTCTTCTTCTTCTTCTTCTTCTCCTCCTCCTCCTCCTCCTCCTCCTCCTCCTCCTCCTCCTCCTCCTGCTACACCTGGACTTTCAAAGGCAGGATTCCCACGGTGGACGCAGTCTCTAGTGAGGAAGACTAGGAGAAATGTCCTTCCCGATGACCTTTATTATTCTTCTCTTTGTGTCCCACCTCTCTGGCCTTCTCTCTCTGAATGACTGGGCTCCTGAAATGTGGTTTCTCTGCTTCAGTGGCTTCTTGGAAGGCCAGGAATTGAGCCTGGGCTGCCTGCCCGCTGGGGACTGTGGCCAGCCGGGCCAGTGCCCTGGGCCGAGCGCCTTTACTGGCCGCTACCCTGCCAGGGCAGCATAGACTCTGCAGCTCCCGAGATTGCCCAGGCTGCTCCTCGGGTGCTGGTGAGAGTCTGGAGGACTCTGGGACAGGCCTGGCTACGGAGGTGTGTGCCTGGGTTCAAGTGCAATTTATTCCTGGCTGCAAGGTGACTTCTGTGAGCCTGGGGCACTTTTGCCTTTGTGAGTCCCTTTCTCCACTAAAAGGAAAATTTAAAAATATAGTTTAGCTAGGCATGGTGACACAGGCCTGTAATCCCAGGATTGGGAGGCTGAGACAGGAGGATGGCACATTCTTGGCCAGCCTTAGCAATTTAGTGAGACTTTTAGCAGCCTAGTGAGACTGTTTCAAAAAACAATAAGATAAAAAGGGCTAGGGCTCAGAGGTAGAATGGTAGAATGTTGGCCGGGCGTGGTGGCGCACGCTTGTAATCCCTGCGCTTGGGAGGCGGAGGCAGGAGGATCACGCTGCTTTGGAGCCAGCCTTGCTGGCTTAACAGACCCTGTTTCCAAATAAAAAAATATAAAATAGGTCTGGGAGTGTAGCCCGGAGGTAGAAGGGCTTCCAGGAACCCCAGTACCACCAAAAAAAAAAAAAAAAAAAAAAGAATGGTAGAATGTTTCTGGGTTCAGTCCCCAGTAACACACACACACACACACACACACACACACACACACATTAATAATATATATGGAAACATTTTCCATATATATGGAAACATTTTCTTCACCCTAAAAGTTCATTTTTTCTTCTCTTTTTTTTTTTTTTTTTGGTACTGGGGATTGAACCCAGGAGTGTTCTGAGCTACACCCTTAGCCCCTTTTTTTTTTTCGGGTCTGGGGATGGAACCCGGGAGCATTCGACCTCCGAGCTACATCCCCTGCCCTATTTTTTATTCTTTAATTTGAAACAGGGTCTCACCAAGTTGCTGAGGCTGGCCACGAACCCACAATCCTTCTGTCTCAGCCTCTCAAGTACTGAGATTACAGGTGTGTGCCACCACGCCTGGATTCCACTTTGATTTTAAGTGAAGTGAAAACATTTTCCTGGGCCCCTAATGTGTCATGGGCCCTAGGTGCCCTGCCCACCACACCTTTTGGATAACCTGGCCTTGTGTCTGGGGCCCTGGTGACCTGGCGCAGGCTGACTCTCAACTTCAATTTTCCTGTGTGTAAAGCAGATATAGCGGCAGTGTCTGCCTCAGTGCATTGGGATTGAATGGCTATCCCAGAGGCAGCCCGCGGCGCCTCGTATCTTGTTAGTGCCCCTGCAACAGCGCGGCCATCCCTGCTCTTGGCTGGGGTGCTGGGCCTGTGCGTGGAGGGCTGGGCTTGCATGGAGCAGCATCCTGGTGGTGGTGGGGACGCCTCAGGCGTCTGAAGGGCACCGTGGCAAGGGCTTGTGCTTCTTGCCCCTGGATCATAAAGCACTAGGCCCTGGGGCCATCAGGCCCTCCTCTGCTTGGGGAGAATCTAGATCTATCAGAGCAGAGCTGTGCAAGAAGCAGGCCTCAGAGCCAGGAGTGGTGGTGCACGCTTGTAATCCCAGCATTTGGGAGGCTGAGACAGGAGGATTGAGGTCCGTAGACAGCTTCAACTACTCATTGAGGCCCTTTGAGACTCAGTGAGACCCTGTTTCAAAATAAAGAATAAGCCGGGCGTGGTGGCGCACGCTTGTAATCCCCGCGCTTGGGAGGCGGAGACAGGAGGATCGTGCTGGTTTGAAGCCAGCCGCGTGCGCTGGCTTAACATACTCTGTTTCCAAATTAAAAAAATATATAAAATAGGTCTGGGAGTGTAGCCTGGAGGTAGAAGGGCTTCCAGGAACCCCAGTACCACCAAAAAAAAAAAAAAAAAAAAAAAAAAAAAAAAAAAAAAAAAAAGAATAAAAAAAAAAAAGAAAGCCAGGCTCGGACCCCAGCCCTGTGGGCCCTGCCAGGCTGTCTCCTCAGGGTGCCACCCTCTGCTATACCACGGCAAGCCAACCTGAGCAAAAACAGAGCCAGGCTTGGCTGCGAGCCTCCCTCCCGTCCTCCTGCCGCCCACGTTGGCCTTCCTTGCCCTGCTCACTGAGTCTTCTCACGGTCGCGTCTGCACACGGGCCACCACGTGCCGGCCGGGCGCGGGCTGTGAAGAGGCCCAGCCCTGGGCTGAGGGCAGGTTGCTTCACGCCGGTTTCCTCGCCTGGGAAAGAGACATACACCTGTGAAGCAGATGCCAGAGGACGTGGATGAAGCTCCTGTGCTGTGAGGGGCGCAAGCAGGGGCTCAGCACAGAGCTGATTTCTTTTTATTGTCCCTTCTGATGGCTCCTTTGGGGAACACCTCCAAAAAGAGTCATGAACAAAGTGGTAAGTCCCCTGGGTTAGAAATCCCAGCCCCCATGCCCAGCGTGGTGGCGCACGCTTGTAATTCCCGCACTTGGGAGGCTGAGACAAGAGGATCACACAGGTTCAAAGCCAGCCTCAGCTACTTAGTGAGGCTCTCAGCAACGTAGTGAGACTCTGTTTCCAAATAAAGTATAAAATAGGTCTGGGAGTATAGCCTGGAGGTAGAAAAGCCCCTGGGTTCCACCCCAAGTACCAAAAAAAAAAAAAAAAAAAAAAAAAAAGAAAGAAAGAAAGAAAGAAAGAGAGAAAGAAAGAAAAGAAATCCCAGCCCCCTACTTACTAGTGGGGCCGCTCTGAGTCAGTATGTTACCTTTCCCCTCAGTTTCCTTACCTGAAAAATGGCGTTAGCAACAGAACTGTCTCTGGGTGTTGTTGGGAGGAGGGTTAACACCTCTAAAATGCTCCAGCTGGTGTCTGGCATATAGCGCATAAGTAGATGTAAGGTTTCCTTTTTTTCTTGGTACAAGTCACAGGTGGCAACATGGCTTTAGTCTCATGTGGGTTTCCCGAAATGGGAGTTCTCAGTCCCTCCCTCTCCAAAGTGTGAGTGACGCCTTGTCTGCCCGCTGGGACGTCTGAGGGAGTGCAGGGGCATCTCTGGTCACCGAAGCCTACAGTCCACTGGTATCTCTGTGGCCTCAGAAAACGGCCAGGGAGATCTTGTTCCTAAAAAAAAATCACAGTGACATGTCACACCAGCAGCCTGAGGCTATAGAGAGAATTTGAGCTTCAAGAGCTTTGAAGAAAGGAAGCAGGAAGGGAAAGGAGAGCCGACAGGCGTCCAGCGCTTCCACACCAGGTGCCAGGCTGTGCTTTGGCTTGGCTGGGTTTGTGGACGCGGCCGAGTGTAACTCCATCGGGGATGGCCCAGCAGGCGGTCATCCAGGCACCTCGGCTCCTGGTTGCAGATCTTCACGGTGGGCAGTGCCCTGAGACGTAGAGCCAGCTGGCCCCAGGATGCGGCCTGGGCCCCAGGAAGCTCCTGGCTCCCCGAGTCAGACCCTGGAACCCCGAATCCAAGCCTGACCCACCAGGGCTGTTCATAGCTCAGTTCCCTTCATGTTTCCAGGGTGCGATCCTTTTAGTCAGATGCAGACCAGACTGGGAGCCAATGGGGCGCTTCCCGGAGGCGACGCTTGTTAACCTGAGTCCTTAGTTGCTGATAGAATAAAATATTGATGTCTCACTGAGCGTGTGAGCTGGAGAGCCTTCCTCGAGCAGGGTCTGGTTTCGCAGTCCCTAAGCCGCCGCTGTGGGCAGGGTCCGCAGTGGGCCCCAGGGCCCCTGCACCCGCAGGAGCAACCCCCGCCCAGCACTTTCTGCGACAGCCCTGGTCCTTGGAACCTGAGGTCCCAGAGCAACATGTCGCTAAGAGGTATGTACCCTGGCCGAGTGGCGTGATAGGGAATCTGACTTCTGGGAGCGAAACGGAACTCCACTAACTGTGATAGCAGAGTAAGTTGGTGGCTTCCAGTACAGTGACCAAATCAAAACACCCCCACAGCAGGGCGCGATGGCGCATGCCTGTAATCCCAGCACTTGGGAGGCTGAGACAGGAGGATCGCAGATTCAGGGACAGACTCAGCAATTTAGTGAGGCCCTATTTTAGAGTTAAAAGTAAAAAGGGCCGAGGGCATACCCACACAGAAGTGTGGTCAGATACAATCTTCCTACACATGTTTTAGTCTTCTCTTCCAAAGCTGATTTTGGGGGGCGGGTTTACTAGATATTGGACCTGGAGACATTCTTTCTCTTAGCTATACCTATTTATTTACTTATTTACTTATTTTGTGGCACTGGAGATTGAACCCAGGACATTCTGCCTCTGAGCTATATATCTCCAGTCCTATTTTACTTTTTTATTTTTATTTTTTGGAAGGTCTGGGGATGGAACCCAGGGACATTCGACCTCTGAGCTACAGCCCCTGCCCTATTTTTTATTCTTTATTTTGAAACCAGGTCTCACTGAGTTGCAGGGGCCGCACTAAGTAGCTGAGGCTGTTCGCAAACCACGATCCTCCAGTCTCAGCCTCCCGAATGCTGGGATTACAAGCGTGTGCCACCACACCCAGCTCTCTTTTACTTTTTTATTTGGAAACAGGGTCAGTTTCCTTGCTACTTGGGAGGCAGAGGCAGGAGGATTGTAAATCCCAGACCAGCTAGGGGAAGTTAATGGGATGCTCTCTCCAAATAAAATTTATAAGCCAGGCCAGTTAAGCATGCAGAATGGTATGGGATGGTGCAGAACTGTGCTAATGTTTACAGGGGGGTGTAGCGGGCTTTGGTGTGAGCTTATAAATGGAGACTATTCCTGGGAAGGATCATCCACCGGCCCCTGGTGGCACTGATGGTCCAGGGAAAGGGATGGGGGGCAGGGGTTATGAATGAGAGAATAAGTTAAACAAAAAACTTCATGAAGCAATCTGTTTTGTTGTTGTTTTGATGCTGGGGATGGAACCCAGCAGCATTCTATCTCTGAGCTACATTCCCAGCCCATTTGATTTTTTTTTTAAATTGGAAAACAGGGCTTCACCAAGTTGCTGAGAGCCTCATGAAGTTGCTGAGGTTGGCCGTGAACCTGTGATCCTCCTGTCTCAGCCTCCCAGGTACAGGGATGACAGGCTCACGCCACCACACCTGGCTGCCAATCTGGTTTTCAAATAACCTGAGCAGACAGAGGCCTGTGAATGGCAGGATGAGGCTGCACGGGGCAGCTAATTTGGGAGTGGGGGGCGGACAGCTGCTACTGCCCTAAATTAAGCAGGCGGCGAGGTCGAGGCCTGACTCACGCTGGGCCGCTGTGGCTGCGAAGCTGGACTGGCGTCCCCCTCGCTGGTTGTTTAACAGCCTGAGCGTGCCTGTTGGCTTCCTCATAATCACATTAACCAGGCTTTCATGAATGGAGCCCTGTGCAAACCCCATTTCTCCATGGGGAGCCCTTGCAGGCTGGGGTGAGCTAGTGGCGGGCATTTGCAGGGTATAGACAGTGACTCACTGCGTCCCCCGCCCCACGCAGGGCTCGCCCCTCAGCAGGTCACAGGAGAAAATTCCCCAGGAGGCCTTCCGAGTGGCGGCACTGTGATTGCCCACAGGGGCTGGACACCGACCAGCCAGGCGGGCTAGGCGGGGGCCAGTTGCGCTGCAGGCCACATTCCTTGGCCACGAAGTGCCCTGTCGCTCAGCCTTCATCTTTCAGGTCGGGCTCAGTGACGGCCAAGTAGGCTGGAGATGCAGGTTAACTATCTGCCGGAGGCCGGGCGAGGGCCTGGCTGGGAGGTGCTGGTGGGAGGGCTGGCCTCCCGCCCATCAGCCTCAGGAGTGATCCCTGCACAGTGTGCTCGACCACCTTGAAGCCTGTTCATTGCAGGGAATGCTTCGTTTGCCAGGAAATCACTGGCCCTGCACTGTTAGGCTGGTGGGGCTGTGCGGTCTCCCTTGGCTGGAGCACTGCAGCTCAGCTGTGGCTGAAGGTGCAGCCTCAGTGTCCCCCGGGCCCCTTCCCATGTGGGGGCCTCATTTGGCTCATTGGGGGTTCATTAAGTACCTGCCATATTCATCTACTGGTTCTTTTATCTGAAATATATGGAACCAGAAGTGTAGAAGTATTTCAAATTTCAGATTTTGGAATATTCCCCCATACATAATATCTATTGGGGATGAGATCCAAGTCTAAACACCAAATGTATTTGTTTCATGTATACCTTATGTATTTATTTATTTTTGCTGGGAATTGAACCTGGGGGCATTTCATGTATTTATTTATTTATTTTTATTTACTTATTTATTTATACTGGGGATTGAACCTGGGGTATTCTACCTCTGAGCTACACTCCCAGACCTATTTTTTATTCTTTACTTTGAAACAGGGTCTCACTAAGTTGCAGAGGACCTCACTAAGTAGCTGGGGCTGGCTGCAAACCTGCAATCCTCCTGTCTCAGCCTCCCAAATACTAAAATTACAAGCATGCACTACCACCCCTGGTTTCATGTGTACGTTCTACAGGTGGCCTAGTGTGTGTGTGTGTGTGTGTGTGTGTGTGTGTGTGTGTGTGTTGCTAGGGATTGAACCTAGGGGCCCTCTACTACTGAGCCCTTTTTCCAAGCCCTTTTTATTTTTTACTTTGAGACAGGGTCCGCTAACTTGCTCAGGCTGGTCTTGAACTTGTGATCCTCTAGCCTCAGCCTCCTGAGTAGTTCTGTACATTATTTTTATTATTCTGGATTTTGCCTGTGACCCATCGTGAGGTCAGGTGTGAGGTTTATTTTCCACTTGTGGTGTCATGTCAGTGCTCAAAAAGATTCAGTTTTTTAGGCATTTCAGATTTTTGGATTAGGAACACTCACCCTGTTTAAGGGTTGCCTGCTAGTAGGGCGATGAGCCATCCTGGTTTGCATAGGACTGAAGAATTTTCAAGAATATGGAGCTTTTAGTGCTAAGACAAAGATAGAGCGTTGGGTGCACAGCTCAGCAGTGGACAAACAAACAAGCCAGACACACACACACACACACACACACACACACACACACACACACACACAAAGATAGTTCCTGGCAAACCTGAGTGACTGATCACACTCTGGAGATCTGCCCCCAGCGGGACAGCCCTCCCTGCAGGGCTCTGCATCCTTTCAGAAGGGACCTTGCATTTCTTCTCTTGATGTCTGTCCCAATTACAGAAAAATTGCAAGGGTAAAACAGTCCTGCATCTGCCGATGAACGTTCCACCCCATTTCTGTTTTCCTTTTTCCTCTTCCTCTGAACTGTTGAGGAGGAGAGTGCAGACATCGTGCCTCTTTTTCCTTCAATTCGTTGAGGTGTGTTTTATAAAAACGAGACTTTCTCTTTTATAACCAGTGTACAGTCATCGGAATCAGGAAACGAGTGTTGAAACATCGCTACCTGATCTACAGACTGTGCGGGGACTTTGCCAACTGTCCTTAAAGTGTCCTTTAAGGCAGAGGGCAACCAGGCTCAGGTGTTGGCGGCAGCGGTCACATCTCCTCAGTCTCCCTCTGGAGCAGCCCCCGAGGGGTTCTGAGAATTTCATGGCAATGACGCTCCAGAAGAGGCCAGGCCATTATTTTTAGAAGAAGGAGCTTCTGGGGCGACTGGCACATCCCTGGCTCCTATGAAGTGCCGCCTGCACTGAGCACCGACTGTGTCCCAGGCCCCTGGTATGGCTTCACACCCTCTCCCTCCGACAGCTCTGTGGGGACAAGAGACACGATGATCTCCATTCTGCACGGGCTCAGGGAAGTGAAGGGGCTTACCTGAGCTCGCTCAGCCAGAGAACTGCTGGATTTGAACCCCAGAGCATGGTTTCTTTTTTTTTTTCCATCACTGGGCTGTGGGGCACTGGGGAATTATTTTGGTGTTTTACTTATAGGTATTGTTGTTTCTTTTGGTACTGGGATATCAAACCCAGGGGCATTTTTATCTACAAGCTACACTCCCAGCCCTGCGTGTGTGTGTGTGTGTGTGTGTGTGTGTGTGTGTGTGTGTGTGTGTAGTACTGGGAATTAAACCCAGGGGCATTCTACCTCTGAGCTATACCCCCAGCCCATACACACACACACACACACACACACACACACACACACACACACATACATATATATGTATATATGTATACATGGTATATATGTATATATGGTATACATATGGTATATGTGTGTATATATGGTCTATATATGGTCTATATATATATTTTAGTACTGGGGATGGAACCCAGGGGCATTCTACCTCTGAACTACACCCTCAGTCCTATTTTTTATTCTTTATTTTGAATCAGGGTCTCATTGAGTTGCAAGGGACCTCATTAAGTACTCAAAGTAGCTGAGGCTGGCCACAAACTATGATCCTCCTGTCTCAGCCTCCCAAATGTTGGGATTACAAGCATGCACCACCAACATCCAGTTTATATTTTTGTTTTGAAGCAGGTTTTGTAGGTTGCTGAGGTTGTCCTCAAACCTTCTGTCTCAGCCTCCTAAGACCTGGGATTACAGGCATGTACCACCACACCTGGCGCCCCCAGCCTTTTTCATTTTTCATTTTGAAACAGGGTCTTACTAAATTGTTGAGGCTGGCCTCAAATTTACAACCCTCCTGTCTCAGCCTCCCAAACACTGGGATTATAGGAGTGTACCATTACACCCAGCTATTTCTTTTAACTTCTGGACTCCCAGGTCCTAGAGGTCCTTATCCCTCCCCCAGACACCCACAGATAGAAAGCTGACCTTTGACCGTCCCCAAGCCTGCAAGAAACAAGGAGCAATTAGCCTTCAGCACTTTGGAAAGACTCCAACCAAAGGTCAGAGGACTCCAGGGTGAAAATCCGCCTTTGAATTTGAAACCTCTGCCTCCTAGTCCAAGTCACTATTGTGGGCCAGGCAGGATAAGACGGACTAAGAGATTCTCCCTGGTCTTGTCGCCAGCCACCTGGCTCCCTTTCCTGCCCAAAGCTGCAGCCAGAGGCCAAGCGTCCTGTCGCTCTCCTCCAGGAAGTCTTCCTGGCTTGAGGCCCAGCCGCCCTTTCTGCTTCCCTAGTATTTCCTCAGCAGTTCTGCTTGGGCCTTACTCCCCGAGGTCTTTGCAGTCTTTGGGTCACCCGTCTGTGACTCTGTTCCCTGGTGAATCCATTCCTGTACACATCCGGTGACTGTCCACCAGGACCTGCCCTGTGTGAGAGCCTGCGGTAGGTGCTGGGCTCAGCAGGCAACAAGACCAAGTCCTTGTCTGCATGGGGCTTAAGGAACAGCAGTAAATACCCTAGGCAATGCAGGAGGCGGGGAATGCTTTAAGAAAATAAAACGAGGAGATAAGATAGGGAACAACGGGGGCCACCAGGGCTAAGGCTGCTCTGCAGAGGGGACAACTGAGATGGGCTGCTAAGGGTGAGAAGCCAGTGTGTACAGAGTACAGGGAACAGCAATCTAGACAGGGGAACAGCAAGTGCAAAGGCCTGGTGGAATGTTTGAGAGTCTGATTGGCTGGAGCCGAGCTTAGGTGGGGAGGTTCTGGGAGACACCCTAAGGCCTTGTTCACCACAGTAAGGAGTTTGGATTCTGTCCTGAGATCCATGGGAAGCCATTGGCGCTTTGATTTATTCATTTGTTTTCTTTTTTTTTCCTTTCTTTTTTTGTTTGTTTGGTGTCCCCCCCCCCACCCAGTACTGAAGATTGAACCCAGGGGCATTCTAATCTCTGAGCTACATCCCAGCCCTGTTTTTAATTCTTTATTTTGAAACAGGGTCTCACTAGGTTGCAGAGGACCTCACAAGTTCCTGAGGTTGGCAACTTGAGAACCTGCAATCCTCCTGTTTTAGCATCTCAAGTACTGAGATTACAAGCCTGTACCACCACACCTGGCGTTACTTTTCTCTTTGGTACTGGGGATTAAACCCAGGGACATTCTACCTCTGAGCCACACCCCCAGCTCTTTTTTTTTTTTTAAATTTTGAAACAGGTCTTGCTAGATTGCTGGGAGTCTTGCTAAGCTCCTGAGGCTGGTCTTGAACCTGCGGTCCTCCTGTCTCAGCCTCCCAAGTCCTGGGATTACTGGCATGTGTCTCCATGCCCAGTGTCATTGGGGCTTTTAAAGTCAGGAGTGATGCATTCTCCTTTATCTGTTAAGACTATGACCTCCAGGTGGCAGGGTCCAGATGGGTGGTCTCCTGGGCCCCCACCCTTCTGCCAAGTCTTGCGTCCCCCTCCTGCCTGGCCCTGTATGGCTCCAGAGGGCACTGACTGGCCCAGGTCTCCGGGTCCTCAGCACCGTCTTCCTCTTAAACCCTCCGTGAGCCCCACCCCAGTCTTGGTCCTCTAAGACCCTGCCCGCCCCCTGCAGCCTCTTTTCAGCTCTCCATGAATATTCTCTTGAGACCAAGCCCTAGGTAGCGCTGGAGCCAAGTCCCGATGTGGCTTGTAGGCTGCAGAATGAATTTCCTCCGAGCCTCAGTTTCCTCATCTGGTCATGACAATAGTGCCTCCTTGGCGAGGGCCTTCGCGAGCATTCAATGAGAAAGCTCTGGATTCTGAATCTCCATCTTCGTATACTGCAGGGACGGAATGGGACTGATGATGAGGGAGGTCAGTTGAAGCCGCTGATTTACAGGCCTTTTATGAGCTTGGCTAGGAAACTGAAGTGGGCGTTGTTAGTGAACACAACGCAGCCATTGATCAGCCTGGGCCCGTAGCCTGGCTGGCCAAGCAGAGCCTTGGAAGGTCCCCGTAAGCGCCTATGGAGACCTGTAGTGGAGAGTGCACACCTGGGCCGGGGGCCCGCCACTCCACTCGTTCGCCCTGTGAGCTTGGTTGACTTAATCCACAGAGCCCTGTTTCCTTTGCAACAGGCCCCTCAAGGCTGTGGTGGGAGGAAGAGCAGGCAGTGATGACCAGGAGCAGCTTTGTGAATGGCCAGCCTCGGTGGCCTCTGTGAAATGATGGTGATGAGGCCTGGCGTGGTGGCGCACGCTTGTAATCCCAGCATTCTGGAGGCTGAGACAGGAGGATCGCGGTTCGCCACCAGCCTCAGCTACTAAGTGAGGCCTTTTGCAACTCAGTGAGACCCTGTTTTATTTTATTATTATTAGTATTATTATTATTATTATTATTACTATTATTATTTTATTATTATTATTTTTGGTGGTACTGGGGTTCCTGGAAACCCTTCTACCTCCGGGCTACACTCCCAGACCTATTTTATTTATTTATTTATTTATTTTTAAATTTTTTATTGGTGCACTGTATTCATACATCATAGTGGGATACAAAAAAAACTTTTGTAGACATACATGCACACATTGCCCAGTAAGCCCCTACCCGATCCCCACCCCATTCCCTCCCCATCCCTCCTTCCCATGCTTGGCTTAGTGGTTGACATCTAGTATTATAGCAATTTATCCAACATTAAAAATGATAATCTCACATAACAGTTTTATTTGTCTGATACCAAGCTTTTGATAACTTAAAGATAACATTTCAATATTTCTTTTTGCTTTCTTTCTCACCAGAGAATATATTTTTTCTTTTTTTTTAGGTGAAACTATCATATATTTATATATTTATTTTTCAGAAAAAAATCTATCCTAATATGGAATATGGACTCTAGATACCCAAAACGATCTCGAAAAAGAACAAAGCTAGGAGATATATATTTTCTGATTTCAAGCCATATAAAGCTACAATAATTGAAACAGTGTAGTACTGTTATAAAGGTAGATATATAAACCATTGGGGTTAAACAAAAGCCTAGAGCTAAATTCTTCCATATATTGTCAAGTTATTTTTGACAAGGTTTCCATGAACATTTGGTGGAAGAAATAATAATCTTTTAACTAAATATTGTTGAAAAATAATAATTACATGAAAAAAAATACAATTGGACCCTTACCTAATCCCATATACAAATATTAACTCAAAATAGATAAAAGACCTAAATATAAATCTTAAGACTATCAACTTTTAGAAGAAAATCTGGGTTATAAAACCTCACAACATTGAAATTGGCAGTGATTTCTTGGATATGATTTCAATGGCACAGGCTACAGAAGAGTATACAAACTCCCTAAAAAATAAAAAAAATATTGTATATCCAAAGACAATGTAAACAGAGTTAAAAGTTACTGATAAAATGGGATAAAATATTTCCAAATCCTATATCTGGAGGTATATTAATATTCCAACTAGAAATCCTAAAAATTAACAACAATCAAAGCAAACAATACAATTTAGAGATAGGTAAAAGACTAACATAAATAATGAATCTCCAAAGATAACCAATCTAGTTGTCTGTTGGATGGAAAATCTTGTTTCTCTGGTTCTGGTGTGTGTTACCTATTTCTTCTTTGTAGTTAATCTCTTTGAGTATTTTCTCTAGCGCTGGTTTTGAAGACATAAATTCCTTCAGTTTCTGTTTGTCATGGAAGCTTCTTATTTCTCCATCTAATTTGATAGAAAGTTTTTCTGGGTAGGAAATTTTTGGCTGGAAGTTGTTTTCTTTCAGAGTTTGGAATATGTTACTCCAAGCCCTTCTGGCTCTCATGACTTGGTTTGGGAAGTCTGGAGTGATTCTAATTGGTTTGCCTCTGAATGTCACTTGGCCCTTTGTTTTTGTTGCCTTTAAGATTCTCTGCTTGGCTTCCACATTGGTCATTTTGACAATTATGTGGCGTGGGGATCCTCTTCTCTGATCTTGTCTAAAGGGAGTTCTATAAGTTTCCTGGACCTGTGTATCGACCTCTTACTCTATTTTTGGAAAATTTTCTGCTATTACTTCCTTGAAGAGATTGTTGATCCCTTTGGTGTCACTTTCTTTTCCCTCTTCTATTCCAATTATTCTTAGGTTAGGACCCATATTTCTTCAATGTCAGATTCCTGCTGTCAGATATTTTTTTCTAGATTAGAAACTATGCATTCATTTTTGGATTGATCATCTTCTAAGAGTGAGATTCTATTCTCCATGTGGTCTAATCAGTTGTTTGTACTTTGAATTGAGGCCTTTACTTCATTAATTGCATCCTTTATCTCTTTTTGGCTCTCTCTCTGAATTCTTTTCGAAACACCTCTATTATTTCTACAGTTATTTTCCTGATTTGATCTTCTAGAAATCTCTGAATTTCTGTTTTATCAGGTTCTGATGTTGTGGGGTTGTGGGCATTCATTGTTCCATTGTTATTCCTCTTTCCCATGATTTCGGAAGTTTGTGCCTTCTCTGGGTTCTTCCCTTGGGTCACTATAACTTCACTTAAGGTGCTCTGGATCTCGAGTCTGTGGTATCTCAGACCCCATTACTCCTTTAATGGGTTGTATCACAGAGTCTCAGACCCAGGGAGTCGATAGAGGCTGCTTTAGACTATGGGGGGTGCCCGGTTGGGCGTTCTCCTATGGTGTGATATCTCTGCCACCACCACTCCCCCACTGGGTCAAGTCCCTGGGAGTACAGTACTGGGATTTCTCCTCTAGGGGCCCCAATTTGACTCACTGTTGTTGAGTGCGCTGATGGAGCTGTAGTGGACTTGGTGAATTCGCTGCTGCTGCCGCCGGTGGCAATATGGCGCCGCTGCCACGCCCTTGGCCGTGAGGTTGGCGTATTTCTTCTCTGGTTTTGAGCTCCGCTCTGAGTCCCTCGGCTTGCTGTCCACCGCTTCTCTCTGGAGCCTGGTGGGCTGTTGAGTGCGTTGGTCTGTAGCCGTAGCCGTTTGCTGCTGCCACCGGCAGTAAGGCGCTGCTGCCGCGTGTTCGGGCGTGAGGCCGCCGTATCTCCTCTGTGGCTCTGAGCTCCGTTCTGAGTCCCCCTCCTCTCTGGAGCCTGGTGATTTTTTTGTTTCTCTGGTGATGGTGTTTTCTGGCTATGAAAGGCGTTGATTTTGTGGTAATGGAGATTGGTTGTTAGCGGGGCTCTTAAGCCCCACTTTTCTCAGTCGCCATCTTCCCGGAAGTCCCGGAACTCCCTATTTTATATTTTTATTTGGAAACAGGGTCTCTTAAGCCAGTGAGGCTGGCTTTGAACCAGCTCCATCCTACTGTTTCCGCCTCCCAAGCACGGGGATCACAAGTGTGTGCCACCACGCCCGGCTAAGAGAGACCCTGTTTTAAAATAAAGAATAAAAAAATAGGGCTGGGGGTATAGCTCAGAGGTAGAATGCCCCTGAGTCCCATCCCCAGTACTGCCAAAAAAAAAAAAAATTAGATGATGATGCTTCTGGGTGTGTGTGATGGTAAGAGGAGTTAGGTTCCCTACTGGCTGTATGACTTCTGGCAAGTTGCTTGACCTCTCTGAGTCCCTTATCTATAATATGGAGATAAGAGCTGTATAAGACTTGTAGAGAGGATTACATGGGATGTATTTGACTGAATAATGTGCCTGAAACTTGTGAATATGAGTTTATGTGGGAATAGGATCTTTGTGGATATATGTAGAGGTCATAATTGGATTAAAGTTGGCCCTTAAATGCAAGATGACTGGTGTCCTTCTAAGAAGAGGGAAATTTGGACACAGACCTTTAGGGAGGAGAACAGAGATTGGAGTGCTCTCTCTGTAAGTCATGGGAAACCAAACATCACCAGCCACACCCCTGGGAGTTTTAAGAGACAGGACAATTCTTCCCCAGATTCTTTGAAGGGAGCCTGGCCTGCTGATACCCTTGCATGTGAACTTCTAGCCTTTAGAGCTGTGAGAGAATATACCTCTGTTGTCTGAAGCCATCCTGCTTGTGGTCATTTTGTTATAACAGTTAACTGCAGGAAACTAGTACACTCAATAAATAGTCCAGAAGACACACTCAATGCTGCAATACCGGGCATCGCCACAGTGAGCGCTGTGTGAGGGTTAGTCATGATCACTGCTGGGACCACTCAGGATTATTTTATATATGGTTCAAGGTAGGTTGTGATAACTGCAGATTTTTTGGGAAGGGGGCTTCCATCTTCCTGGCCCCAAGTGTTTCTGGGATGGGGAGAGGCGGGAGGCCCCAACTCGCAGTCTTCCCTTGGCCCTGCCTGGAGGTGGTGGCGACCCTAGGGGTGGTGGGTGATGTTGGCTTAGGCTGAGGCTGGGGGTCTAGGCTGGGGCTGGGGGTCCTTAGGCTGAGGCTGGGGTCCTTAGGCTGGGGCTGGGGGTCCTTAGGCTGAGGCTGGTGTCCTTAGGCTGAGGCTGAGGGTCCTTAGGCTGGGGCTGGGGGTCCTTAGGCTGAGGCTGAGGGTCCTTAGGCTGGGGCTGGGGGTCCTTAGGCTGAGGCTGGGGTCCTTAGGCTGGGGCTGGGGGTCCTTAGGCTGGGGCTGAGGGTCCTTAGGCTGGGGCTGGGGGTCCTTAGGCTGAGGCTGGGGTCCTTAGGCTGAGGCTAGGGGTCCTTAGGCTGAGGCTGGGGTCCTTAGGCTGGGGCTGGAGGTCCTTAGGCTGGGGCTGAGGGTCCTTAGGCTGAGGTTGGGGTCCTTAGGCTGAGGCTGAGGGTCCTTAGGCTGGGGTTGGAGGTCTTTAGGCTGAGGCTGGGGTCCTTAGGCTGAGGCTGGGGGTCCTTAGGCTGGGGCTGAGGGTCCTTAGGCTGGGGCTGGGGGTCCTTAGGCTGAGGCTGGGGTCCTTAGGCTGAGGCTAGGGGTCCTTAGGCTGAGGCTGGGGTCCTTAGGCTGGGGCTGGAGGTCCTTAGGCTGGGGCTGAGGGTCCTTAGGCTGGGGCTGGGGGTCCTTAGGCTGGGGCTGAGGGTCCTTAGGCTGGGGCTGGGGGTCCTTAGGCTGAGGCTGGGGTCCTTAGGCTGGGGCTGGGGGTCCTTAGGCTGAGTCTGAGGGTCCTTAGGCTGGGGTTGGAGGTCTTTAGGCTGAGGCTGGGGTCCTTAGGCTGAGGCTGGGGGTCCTTAGGCTGAGGCTGGGGTCCTTAGGCTGAGGCTGGGAGTCCTTAGGCTGGGGTTAGGGGTCCTCCCCGCAACCTTGTGGCGGGAGGGGCAGTGTCTGCTCGCCGGTTACCGCCCTGCTTTCTGGAACACAGCTTGCAGCTGCCTCTGAAACCTGTCTGGCAGCGCATTCCTCGACACTCGCAGCCGGCTGTCACTCCACAGCCTGTTGTGGTTTTGCAAGGCGCAGACAGGAACATCAGCTGCTCCCCGCGAGGCCTGTGACTCACTTCGGCAGATCTGAGCCTAGGTTTCCCCTGTGGCAGCCAAAACCCTTGCTTCTCCCTCCACCCAGCTTCTGTTCGTAGACCAATACTGGTCTTCTGAGGCTTCCTACAAGAGGAGAGGGGCAGAGTTGGGCCTGGCCTACTGAGGCCTCAAGGACCAAAGACCTGGCTCTACTTCCCGGCTTTCTCAAGGGCTTGGCACCACTTCCTGTTTGGGGAAGGCATTCATTGTTTAAGTGTGTTCTTAGCCGGTCGTGGTGGCGCACGGTTGTGATCCCAGTACTTGGGAGGTTGAGACAGGAGGATTGGGGTTTACAGACAGCCTCAGCTACTTAGAGAGGCCCTCCACAAATTAGTGAGACCCTGTTTCAGAATAAAGAATAAAAATAGGGCTGGGGGTATAGCCTGGAGGTAGAATAAACCTGGATTCAATTCCCAGTACCAAAAAAAAAAAAAAAAAGTGTGTTCTCTCCACTGTGCTTGGCCTTAGAACCAGGTTCTAGTACTTTCCTTGGACTATCCATTTCATCTTTTAGGGGTTCAGTTTTCTCACCTGTAAATGGAGATGTTTTGAGGACTTGAGCTATTAGGAGCGGGGACTTCCAGCCAGGTATGGTGGTGCACACCTGTCATCCCAGTAGTTGGGAGTCTGAGACAGGAGAACCACGGGTTCAAGGCCAGCTTCACAACTTAGAACTTCAGCAACTTATCTTGTTTCAAAATAGACAACAGATCTTGTTTCAAAATAATTTTTTAAAAAGGGCTGGGGGTGTAGTTTGAAGATAGAATGCTCCTGGACTCAATCCCCAGTACCACCAAAAAAAAAAAAAAAAAAGTGGGGACTCCATGTCCTCCCCTCTCCCCAAAAGCCCAAGCACATTCATTGAATATGCGTAGTGGATGAAAGGGCTTGGATTTGCTGGGAAGAGGGTCTGTAGCATACTTTTCGGTGGGTACCTGGTAATGCCACTAGTTTAACTCAGGACTAAGAAAGCCTAGACCTGGGGGCAAAAGGGTCAGGACTCATGAAGCTCTTTACCCCAGCTGAAGTTCAAGGAAGTGAAAGCCTCTTTGCAGTAGGCGAGTCTGCGTGAATGGCCCCTGGGCCCACAGACACAGACATCATAATCAGATGCCAAGCACTGCATGTGAGCCTGCTGTGAGGAGCAGCAGGAAAGGAGTCTGGGGGGTGTTTGTGGGTGTCTTTGGTGAGACAGAAGAACTATGTCACAAACGCGGGCAACTTTGTTGGTTTGTGGGATGAGCCATGACTGGCAGAATTGGGGAGCGCGGAGAGCTTGTCTCCTTACTCTCCCCAGACCCAGAGGAGAGTGTTTTGCAGGAATGCTCCGCTCACCTCGCTTTGAATTTTGGAGCCTACATTTTCAATCTCAGTTGCAGCACCAATTTGGGGGCACCGTCAGCCTCAGAGGAATGGGGGCTTGGGTATTGGCTTTGGTCTTGAAGAGCATCCTGGTAGAAGAGGCAGGCCAGCTGCGGCCATGGCTCTAGCTCAGAGTTGGGGACAATGGGCCAAGAATCTTGCAAACTGCCCCTGAGACTTCTGGAGAAGGTTTGGAGGGGTCAAGTATCCTGGAAAACACTGGGGCGGTTGGAGCATGGAGCACAGAAACGCAGGGCATTCTGTCCCTGTGGCTTCGGGCTGGCAAAATCAACATTGAAGCTACTCTGGTTCCAGGTGTGCACAAATGCTGCTCCTACACAGCCCCCAGGACCCCAGAGCTTGTTCGTGGCCCAACTCTGCCCCTGGCAGAGCTGGCTCGGGCAGAATCTGTTTCTGTGGGTTGATGGGAGGATTGACTGGAGGAGTGAGAGCTGGCCGCCCCAGGTGTCCATCAGCACCAGACTCCAAAGATGGTGCGGCCCAGCTCGGGCAGGGCTACCCCTGAGCATTCTGGGACATGTGAGGGCTGTGTTTCTGAAGCTCCTTCCCATCCAAGCCTGTCCCACTTGCATCCATACTTGAGAGTAATAATGTGTGAGCGTCTACTGCGTGCTAGACTTTGTGGCAGACAGACAAAACAGCAAGAAATGATAATAGTGGTAATGTTGTCTTTCTTTTTCTTATACTAGGGATTTGAACCCAGGGCTTCACATGTGCCATGCAAGAGCTCTATCACTAAGCTATCTTCATCTCTCCTTTCTCCTCTCTCCCTCTCTCCTCTCTCTCCCTCCCTCCCTCCCCACCATTCTGGAAACTGAACTCAGGGACGCTTTACACTGAACTACATCCCCAAGGCCTTCTGATTTTATTTGGAGACTGTATCTTGCTAAATTACCCAGGCTGACCTCAGATTTACAATTCTCCCACCTCAGTCTCCTGAGTAGCTGGGATTACAAGTGTGCACTACTGCACCCACCTAACGGTAGTAGTCTTAATAGTAATAATGGTTTTTAAATCCATAACATGGGCAATAATAGCACCCATTAAATAGGGTGCTATAAGGATTAAAGGAGATTATGTACATAAAGTACTTAGTACACAGTACCTAGCGCATTGTAACTGCTCAGTAGATAGTACGCGTGTGTGTGTGTGTGTTTGTGTGTGTGTGTGTGATACTGGGGATTGAACCCAGGGGCATTCTACTTCTGAGCTACATTCTCAGTCCTATTTTATTTTTATTTGGAAATAGGGTCTCGCTAGGTTGATGACACTATTTGTTAAGGCTGTTCTCGAACCTGTGATCTTTCTGTTCCAGCCTTCCAAGTACTGGGATTACAGGCATGTGCCACCACACCTGGCTTCCTATTTTTTTACTTTTATTTTGAAACAGGGTCTCGCTAGGTTGATGAGAGTCTCACTACTTGCTGAGGCTATCCTCAAACCTGTAATCCTCCTGTCTCAGTCTCCCAAGTTCAGGGATTACAGGGGTACACCACCATACCAGGCAATATTGCTGGCTTATGAGGATGCTTAGGCACAGAGAGGTTAAGCACGGTACCCAAAGCCTCACAGCATGGGATTCTGAATCAGGAGAACAACAAGTGATGAGAAAAGGGCCGGCAACCCTGGGGACTTCTGACTGGGTGAAGTCAGGAAGGCGGCCAGGAAGGCGTGTCATGGGTCTCCCAAGGTGAAGGGGCAGTGGTCATAGAGATAACTGCAAGTATAAGGTAAGACGGTGGGAGCGCGTGGTGAGCTCGAGGGTGTCTGGGGTGAGGGTCAGTGGGAGAGAAGGCTGGGCGGGGTGGCGGCAGGCAAGCGGTGGTGATGCATGCTGAGGAGTGGCTGGGGACAAGGCCCATGCTGACTCCCCCCAGAGGCAGTGTGATGCCAGGCTTAAGACTCACACTCCAGCCAGCCTGTCCAGGGCGGAGTGGACCAGCTCCCACCTCTTATCGCCCAGTTCTGTCCCGGTTGTGGGTCCCTGCACCACGTGTCCTAGCCAGCCCCGGGGCTTCCAGGCCCCAGATGAGCAGCACCCGGCCCTGATTCCCAGTCTTTCTCCTGCTCTGCACCCCCCACCCCAACCCCATGCACCTGGCCCTTGGTTCTGGGGAAGGCAAGCACCAGAGGCCAGGGGCTTTCGCTGTTGTAGGCAGCTGGCGCTAACGCCTGTCTTTGGGTGTCTTCACAGACTGGCTGGAGTGGGGTGCTTGGAGGGGGTGACTGGGGTGGAGCTGGGTGCTGAGGGCCTCACTCCCAGAAAGCAAATCCCCAAGGCAGATCCGGCCCAACCTCTGTGTAGGTCTCTGTCACCCTGGCTCCCTCCCTGCCTCCCAGCTTCCTCAGAGCTAACGCGCACCCCTTCATGTGGCCCTCAGCTCCTCCAGGCCGCCTCTCTGAAAACAGCCCACCCTACCCAATTACCCGGGCAGGGGCAAACTGCGGACCGAGGGGAAGAAATCTGCCCCAGGCCACCCTGTGGACTGGAGACAACCTCTGCCCGGCCACCACCGCCTCAGCACTCCAAGCCATCCTACCTATACACGGGCCTCTGCAGCCATTCTCATAAGGCAGACCTCAGTTTCCCCACCTTTGAAATGGGACTGATAAAGCTGGCTGCACCGTTGGTTTGTGAGGGTCAAGTGGCACCGAGGTGGTCAGGCGACCTTGAGTGGGTGGCAGCTGACTTGGACGGTCCCACCCTGGCGTTCAAGGCCCTGCACGTTCTGGTGTTTGGGTGGGTGGAAGTGCATCCCTCCCTCCCCTGGGAGATGGCAGGCAGAAACCACGGAAACCATAGGGATGCCTGTCACGCCTTCCCTGTCATCTGGATGCCAGCGATGGACCGTGGGGTGGCTGGAAGGTTGAGACTTGCGGGGATGACTAAGAGCTGAGAGAGCCGTGGGAGGTGGTTAATCAGCTGCGTCAAAACTTCCGTTGCTGTTTGCAAACAAGAGCCACTCCCAGAGGAAGAAGACAGGGTTTGAGGGAGCAGCCGGGGCAGCACCAACTACAAGAGGTTGACAGGGTGGCCGGGGCTGGGGCTGGGGTTTCCTAGGAGCATAGGGCTTCCCTTACCTGGTGACTGTCTCTACCCCTTCCCTTCCCCTGGATTTTTTTTTCCAGGAGTGACTGATGGATTTCCTGCCAGAAGCCAGCACAAAGTGCCAGGGCGGGCTGAGAGCAAGAGTAATAAGTCAAGTTAGAGGCCCCTTGAGTAGGAGCATCCGCCCAGGAGGTCTCAGTGTGCTGCTGGACCACAGGCGGGTGAGAGGTTACAGAACCCACCTGTGGAGGTGACTGGGACTTAAGAGCTGGCAGGGATTGGAGCCTGAGCTCCACCTGGCCCTCACCCAGTTGACAAATTCTCACAGCCAGAGCCTTCTGCCTCAGAAGAGTCAGCCTCCTCCTCCTCCTCCTCCTCCTCCTCCTCCTCTTCTTCCTCCTCCTCTTCCTCCTCCTCTTCCTCCTCCTCCTCTTCCTCCTCTTCCTCCTCCTCTTCTTCCTCATTTCTTCCTTTATTTTTCCTTTTTTTTTGTTATTGTACTGGGGGTTGATCTCAGGGGCATTCTGCCTCTGAGCTGCACCCTTCAGTCCTATTTCATTGTTTATTTTGAAACAGGGACTCACTAAGTTGTGGTGGTTTTTTGTTGCTGAGGCTGGCCTAGAACCTGTGATCCTCCTGTCTCAGCCTCCCAAGTATTGAGATTACAAGTGTGCACCACCATGCCCAGCTCATTCCCTCCTCTTTTATCCTTTTCTTCCCCTCCTCTCCTTGTATCTTCTTCTCGCTCTCTCTCTCCTTCTTCCTCTCCATCTTCCTCTCCCTCTCACTGGGGATTGAACCCAGGGGTGCTTTACCACTGAGCTATACCCCCAGCCCTTTTTATTTTGTGATGGGCTCACTAAGTTGCCCTGGCCGGCCTTGAACTTGAGGTCCTCCTCTTGCCTCAGCCTCCCACACAGCTGGGATAACAGGTGTGTGCCAAGGTGCCAGCTCTGACACTCCCCTCTCTTGACAGATGTCGCTCAGACATCTTTTTATGCGCCTCTCAGGAGAAGCAGCCAAGGCCAGAATTCCAGATCCAAGAGAAAAACTGTAAATTAGCACAAAAAGTAGTTCCTGTCAAAAAATGCTGCCAACGCCTGTGTAAATCTGGTACAGCCTTTCTGAAGGCAATCTGGTGACATGTTTAGAACGTGAAAGCAAAATGCTCAGACTCTATTCAGAAAGATTTTAATGAAATTGACAGCCCCTCGTCTCCCTCCCCTCTCCCTTAGGGAGCATGCAGGCCTGTGTGTGGAGAGGTGTTGATTGCAACACTGTTCATAAAAGTGCAAAAGTGGGAGTGGCTCACATCTTGGTCCCATAGCATGGAATATTATGCAGCCATTTAAAACAATTCTGAGGCCGGGCGTGGTGGCGCACGCTTGTAATCCCCGCGCTTGGGAGGCGGAGACAGGAGGATCGCGCAGGTTCGAAGCCAGCCGCGTGCGCTGGCTTAGGAGACCCTGTTTCTAAATAAAAATATAAAATAGGTCTGGGAGTGTAGCCCGGAGGTATAAGGGCTTCCAGGAACCCCAGTACCACCAAAAAAAAAAAAAAAAATAAAAATAAATAAATAAATAAATAAAATAAAACAATTCTGAGGCTGGGCGTGGTGGCTCACGCTTGTAATCCCCGAGCTTGGGAGGCAGAGACAGGAGGATCGCGAAGGCTCGAAGCCAGCCTTGCTGGCTTAAGAGACCCTGTTTCCAAATAAAATATAAAATAGGTCTGGGAGTGTAGCCCGGAGGTAGAAGGGTTCCATCCCCAGCACCACCAAAAAATAAAAAAAAATTTAAAATAAAAATATAACAATTCTGAGCCTGGCATGGTGGCACAGGCTTATAATCCCAACATGTGGGAGGCTGAGACAGGAAGATTGCAGGTTCATGGCCAGCCTCAGCTACTTAGTGAAGCCCTTGACAACTTACTGAAACTCTGTTTCAAAATAATAAAAATTGGGCAGAGAGTATAGTTTGGAGGTAGAATGCCCCTGACTTCCATCCCTAGTATGGCAATAAATAAATAAATAAATAAACAAAACAATGATTGTGAGTGTGTGTGTGTGTGTGTGTGTGTGTGTGTGTGTTTTACTGGGAATCGAATCCAGAGGAACTCTACTACTGAGCTACATGCCCAGTCCTTTTTTTTTGCGGGTCTAGGGATGGAACCCAGGGGCATTCGACCTGTGAGCCACACCCCCAACCCTAGTTTTTATTCTTTATTTTGAAACAGGGTCTCACTAAGTAGCTGAGGCTGTCCTCGAACCGCGATCCTCCAGTCTCAGCCTCCCAAATGCTGGGATTACAAGCGTGTGCCACCACGCCCAGCTTTGCCCAGTCCCTTTTATTTTACTTTCAGACAGAGTCTCAGTTGCTCAGGCTGGCCTGAAATTTGCCATCCTCCTGCTTGGGCCTCCTGAGTTGCTGGGATAATAGGCTTGCATCGCCATGCACAAGGACTCTTTTTGGTGGGTCTCCAACACTGCCTGGGGTCTCAGCTTCAGCCTGAGGTCTGCAGAAAAGAGTAGGCCTGAATAGAAAAAGGCAACTATTTGATTTAAAGTGGGAATAATGCCGAATGTGGTGGCGCACGATTGTAATCCCAGTACCTAGGAGGCTGAGACAGGAGGAGCGCAGGTTCACAGCCAGCCTCAGCTACTTAGTGAGGCCTTCTGCAACTTAGTGAGACCCTGTTTCAAAATAAAGAATAAAAAATAGGGCAGGGGGTGTAGCTCACAGGTCTAATGCTGGGTTCTATCCCCAGACCTGCAAAAGAAAAAAAAAACCAATTCAATTATTTATTTTTAATTTTAAGATTTTATTATTTTTAAGGCCGGGCGTGGTGGCGCACACTTGTAATCCCCGCGCTTGGGAGGTGGAGACAGGAGGATTGCGCTGGTTCCGAGCCAGCCTTGCTGGCTTAAGAGACCCTGTCTCCAAATAAAAAAATATAAAATAGGTCTGGGAGTGTAGCCCGGAGGTAGAAGGGCTTCCAGGAACCCCAGTACCACCAAAAAAAAAACAAAAAAAGAATTTATTATTTTTAATATACCTTCATTGATGCATTGATCATAACAAAGTTCACAGTGACGGGGCGGGGCATGCATGCACACGGCACTTGGCAAGCTTTGTGGGTGTGATGCACGTGCCATAGTCCCAGCTACTTGAGAGGCAGAAGCGGGAAGATCTCTTGAGCCCAGAGGTTTGAGAATAGCCTGAGCAACATAGTGAGTTCCAGAGAGAGAGAGAGAGAGAGAGAGAGAGACAGACAGACAGACAGACCCACCCAGAAAGAGAGAGAGAGAGAAGAAAAAGAAGAAAATGGAGGAGGAGGAGGAGGAAGAGGAAGAAGAGAAGGAAGGGGAGGAGAAGGAGGTCCATCTCCAGTATTGCAAACAAACAAACAAAAACCCCAGATGGGGAGAAATGAATGAGAAAGTAGGGGAAGGCGGGACTGGTGTTAATGCACGTCTTGGCTTAGATCAAGGAGAGAAACAGAGTCAGGAGCAGGTAGGGGATGCGGGAGCTGCAGGTGAGGCGCAGCAGCCTCAGGAGCTGGGAGGCTGAGTGGGGGAGGAAGGCCAGCAGAGCTTATCTAGGCTGAGTTTCTCCCAGGGCCATTCTTGCTAAATCTTTTTATTACCCATGCTTAAGTACATTATCTCCCCAATGTTTGCATTCCTCTCATTTTTTAGGCTACAGGAAATGATAAAGGAAAAAAGAAGAAGAAGGAAAAAAAAAAAAAAGCCTGTGTTTGCTTTCTACCTTTGAGCACTGGGGGAGAGGAGGAATTCCTGCCAGATTTCTCCCTGGCATAAACAGGTTTTCAGTTCTGTTTTCTAATCTCTTACCCCAGAGCAGGGGCAGCTCTGAGGAGTCTAACACACACACACACACACACACACACACACACACACACACATCAAATGCAGACGCTGTAAAGCAAGGTGGCTTGGTTAGGGGGAGTGGAGGCAGGATGCCTTAGCTACCCGTGGTGATCTCTGAAAATGGAAGAATTATTTTTCATTAATATAGCTTTTAGGAAGAGGGATTGGAGAGAGAAGAGCGCAACTTATTCAAATATCTAGAGTCCCTTGTGCATGTCCAAGCAGAGCCAAGCCTACAGCAAGTAAGGGTAGAGGAATCTAGAGGAATCTGTAGTCCAGTCAAGGGTCAACCCGTATGTCCGGAGGAGCAGGGCTCCCTAAGAACTATCCCGCCGGAGCCTTGCACTAGCCCCTGACATGCTCAGGGGTTGAGGGACACGCCTGAGTCCTGCAGCGGTGAGGCGCCAGGCTGGGAATCAAACTCATGCTTGTGGCCTGGCGCAGGCTGCCTTCCTTCCCTCTGCCGGCCCGCTCCGGCTCTTTCAGTGTTCAGGATGGATATTTTCAGGGGTGTTGGAAGATAGAATTTTCAGTCAGCTGCCAGGAGTACTTAATATGGAATTCTGAACTCCAGAATGTTCTCTGACTTCAGTAAGCGGTTAGCTGGACACAGTGGCCCCGGGCTGTAGTCCCAGCTACCTGGGAGGCTGAGGCGGGAGGCTGGCTGGAGCCCAGGAGTTCTGGGCCAGGCTGGGCAACACAAGAAGATCCCATCTCCAAGAGGGGGGAAAAAAGAACTGTTTGTTACTCAGGATGCAAGAAGACAAGCACTCTTCTCAACTGTAGGGTGCTCTTACTGACCACACTGCAGTAATTGTGTGAGGGTCTTTCTGTCCCTCCCTTCTGGTAGGGATTATTATTAATTCACATGGGAGGAAAATCTGTTTGGACCCATATCATCATGCATCCTGCTCTCCTGAATTCAATGACATGCATGTGATACCATGTCGCCTGGCGAAATTTTCTCTATCATCGTATAAGGAGAGGAACTTGCCATCGGGGAGGGCTGGACAGGAAAGGCCATTCTGGTCCAGTGTGGGGATGTTCTGGGTAGGTGAGGAACTGCTTGCTGGTACCTGGAGGGTCGAGGTCTCACTGATCGCTAAGCTCTGGAAGATTTGGACCGGATGAAATTGGCCAGATAAACTTTAGTAGAGGCCGGTGCAATGCTTCAGACCTTGGGGCTGGAGGAAAGAATTTGCAAAGACCTTGGGGGGAGGCAACTGGATCTCAAGTTAAACTGTGAAATTAGAAATTCTCATAAATCTTCTCCATCCTGGACTCTGGGTTACTGTGAGGATCAGGTCAAACACCTTATGGATTTTTCTTTTCTTTTCTTTTCTTTCCTTTTCTCTCTCTTTCTTTCTTTCTTTCTTTCTTTCTTTCTTTCTTTCTTTCTTTCTTTCTTCACTAGGGATTGAACCCAGAGGCATTCTACCTCTGAGCTAAACCCCCAACTCAATTTTATTTCTTATTTGGAAACAGGGTCTCACTAAGTTGTCGAGGCTGGCTTTGGAACCTGCGATCCTCCTGTCTCAGCCTCCCAAGTACTGGGATTATAAAGTGTGCCACCACACCCAGCTGGATTTTTATTCCTATCACTTTCCTCTAGGGAAAGGAACTCTCGGCCCTTGGCTGCTTCTTTCATAGAATCCTTAGAGGTCAGGGGTTTTAGGCCCTTTGAACACAAAGACGCTGCCTTTTCCTGGCCTTCCCTGAGACAGCCATGCCTCTATCAGGAGGTGGGCAGGAAGGCCAAACGGTCAAGTTCAAATGGCCAGTTTTCTGGCAGATCCTTCACTTTGCCCGGTGGCCAGGGGAGAGTTGGCAGCTTCCATATGTAAAACCACCAGTGAAGTTTCTAGGACAGAAATGACCTTGGAGTTGGTATGTAGTTAGTTCCTGGTAATGTTATGCATTCTTTTTTGTTGTTGAAGGGGATCCTGGGGATTGAACCCAGGGGCATCCTACCTCTGAGCTACACCCCTAACCCTATTCTTAGTTTCTATTTTGAAACAGTCTCACTAAGTTGTAGAAGGTCTTGCTAAGTTGCCAAGACTGGTCTCAAACCTCTGATCCTCCAGTCTCAGCCTCCCAAGAACTGGGATTAAACTTGTGTGCTGCCATGCCCAGCTATTACGCATTCTTAAATTCTAGCCAGGCGTAGTGGGTAGTGAATACCTACAATCCCAGTATTTAAGAGGAGAGGATGGGAAGATTGCAGGTTTGAGGCTGGCCTCAGCAATTCAGCAAGGCCATCAGTGAAACCCGATTTTAAAAAATTAATAAAAAGGACTAGAGTGTAGGTTGGAGGTAGAATGCTCCTGGGAATAATCTCTAGTATCAAAAAAAAGACAAAAAAAATGAACCATTCAGCGATTATTTTTTACATTTCAAGCCAGAGTTTTGGTAACTTTCAAAAATGCCTCATTTTAATGCCTCAGTTTTCTTTTTTCCCTTTCTGGTGCTGCTGCTTTGATGTGTGTGTGTGTGTGTGTGTGTGTGTGTGTGTGTGTGTGTGTATACACATCCCTATTGTCCTTACAGCTCAGCTCTGACACACATGGAGTTTATGAATGAGCTTTCTTAGTCTCAGTTTCCTCTCCTGAAAAAATGGTACCCGCCTGATAGGGCAATCAGGGTTAAATAGGATCTTGTTTATAAAGAGCTTAGCGCAGTGCCCGGCACAGCGTTAGCTTTGAATAATGGTATCTATTATGTGCACGAGGGAAAAAAAAAAGCCTGTACTGAAATGTTGGCAGCGTTTATCTCCAGTGGGTGGGATTATGGTTACAATGAACATCTATTACTTTTGTAATCAGAGGGAAAAAAAGAACAATAAATGTTGTTATTAATTTCAAAATCAAGCTTTGGCTTTGTCAGAAGAAACCTGCTGTTAATGTCAGTGTACCAACCCTCAAGGGAGATGAGGACTCTGGTTTTATTCCAAAACTTTAAAGACACCCCCTCTTAAAACAAAACAAAACAAACAAAAAAAACAACCTTGGATGGGCACTCCCAGTTCTTAGCAGGAAATCTAACTCTCCAGGGAATGATTCCAGGAGAGTGACATTTACCCTGTGTCAGGATTTCACTCAGTAATCTCAGAAAGTAAATCATGCACCAGCCCACTTCTGGCTGGCGGGCGTGACTATCCTGGTTGGGCATCCTGGACAGGATGAGGCCCAGGCCCTTGGCTCTGTCTCCAGTCCAGATTCTTGACTGCCAGCCCCATGCTGGGGCAGCAGCAGGAGGCAGATGCACAGAAGCTGCAGGACCCACTCCAGTGCCCTCCCACTCCTTCAGGCCCAGCCCCTGCCAAGCAGGAAGGGACAGAGGGCCCACCTCCCCGGGCTATCTGCTGCCCATCGCTTGCACTGGGCCAGCTTCTGAGCTACTCCTTTCTCGTGCTTCCGCATCCTGGAGGGGCAGACTGCTGCTGACTCTGGAATAAAAGGCAGCCTCTGTTCCAGAGACAAAGAACAGAGCGGCTCCTCTGGTCAGCTGTCTCTCTTGACTGACTGGCACCCTGCTCTTCCCCAAGCCTCTTCTGAGGCTCCCAGGTGCCCCATGAGGGGCTGGGCCCAGAGCTGCTGCATTCTGAAGGAATATTTCATCCTGACAAGCCCCATGGCATTTCCCTATTGTGGAAGAAGTTCACCTGCTGGGATGGGGCAAGGACGCTGGGGCTGGGGAGGAGCCTGGCCTAAACTGGGTGCTAGAGCAGGCAAGAGCGCGCGCGCGTGTGTGTATGTGTGTGTGTGTGTGTGTGTGTGTGTGTGTGTGTGTGCACTGCACAGCAGTGTGAGTGCATGCTTATGTGCCAGAGTATGTGAAAGTGTGTGCATGTTCTATCTCTTGCACGAGCACCTCTGTGTGTGTACGTGTGCGCATGCGCGCGCTAGAATAGGAAGAAAATATAGAATGGGGGGTGAAGGTCTATGTGTGAGGCATATGTGTGAATCCAAACTGGAATGAGTGAAAGTTTTGTACTCTGGTGTGGGGCTGTGCTCCTAGTGTGAGTGTAAATTGTTGGGAAGGTACCACCTGGGGTTGGGAACGCCAGGCGCAGAGGTGTCCCTGGGCGCTAAAGCACGTGGGCAGGCGTGTGTTAGTAGTAGAGGGCGCGAGTGTTCAGGAAAGCACGTGTGCTCGTGCGTGTGCACCGCGGGTGAGCGCACACGTGTGCACCGGCGTGTGCGGGGTCGCACGCTCAGGCCGTGCGCGCGTGAGTGTGCGCGCCCGTGCCTCCCTAGCTGGTTGCCATGGGAACGCGCCGCGGCCCGAGTTAATCATTTCCTGTGGAAAGTGTGCGGGAGGGGCGGGCGCGGGGCGGGCCGAGCCGTGAGGAGGAGCAGGCGGCGCCGAGCTGCCTCCGCCGCGGGCCGGGCCGAGCCGAGCCCGGGGCGCTGCGGCGAAGCGGGGATCCTGCCTCCGCCAGGCCGGTGAGTCGGGGGCCGGGCTGGTGGAGTCCTTCGGGGCTTCTCGATCCTGCCCGCTCTGCACGCAGGACCCTTCTGCTGGGACCCTCTGGGGCGCGGGGAAGACCGGGCCCCCGAGACCCAGCCGTGCCCAGGGTCCCTCTGCGTCTAGCCAGAGCCGAGGACCTTGCAGGTTAGGAGCGCAGGCATGTCCCTAGATCGGAGCTGTCGGAGGGGACGCCTTTCCGATTTCATCGCCAAGGAGAACCGGAGCCCTACCTAGCAGCCAGCGTCTATCAGCACCGCCCCCTCCCCTGCAGGGGTCTCCCGCACCTCGGATGAAGCTCCAGAGAAGCCTGCGGTTTAGGTCCCTCCCACCACCTCCTCTGGGCAGTTGCTTTCTCGCTGTCAGGCCTGGGTGCGCCAGCCCTGAGGTTAGGAAGGAGGGCCTTGGCTGGTGTCTTTTGGACAGTGAGGAAAATCCGGCCATTGACAGCTGCAGACTGGGAATCCCACAGGGAGGAGAGCCCAGAACCTACCCCCCTCGACCCCCGTGGCCAATTAGAGCAAAACTCCTCCTGCTGACTGGTGCAAGGAAGGGCCTGGTCCAGGGCATTTTCAAGAGAAAGCTGTATTGAATTCCCCAGTACCATGGGTCGCCTCCCACCTGTCACCCACCTACACATCTGTCTCAAGGTTGGGAGCTGTGACCACCCCTGGCCTTTCCCTCTGCCCCAGACCAGGCGAGTACCTGTCCTTGCCCAGCATATTCCCCATGCCCTTGATAAAGTAGCCGTCTCCTTGGCCAGGGAGAGTCTTTTGCTATGAATGCAGCCTCAGAACAGGGCCCTGGATGTACAGTGCCTGGACTTCAGGGACACGGTGTGGTGAGTTCTGTAATGGCACCAAGGAGTGGAGGCTTTGGAATCTGGATTTGCTCTGGAAAAGCCAGGATGTTTGTGTGCAGGGGAAATTCCAAGCAGCGTCTAGTACCCACCCCCTCTGTCCTCCCTGGGGGACCAAACCTTCTGCAGCAGCGGCCTCTGGGAGGGTGACAAGTCTGTCCTTCAGTATTTGCAATGTCTCTGGTCGAGGGCAGCGGGGAGGACTGCAGGTCTGCTGTCCAGGCCTAAGCCCAGACAGGCAGATGCCCCTCTGCATTCATCCACGGGTGCAGTCACTCAAAAATAAAATGCCCGAGCTCTTTGTATATACGCCAGTGTTGGTCTGCATACTATGCATGCATTGCCTCATCTTTACACCAACCTTATAAGGTGGAGCTCTGTCCACTTTATAGATGGACATAATGAGGCACAGAGAGGCCAAGGAGCTTTCCAAATGTCACACTTGTACTAAGTGGCAGAGCGGGTTCGGAACCAGTCCCACAGCTGCCTGAAACAGCACAGATCAGGTTATCAAACACCCATGCAAACGAAGAGAGATAGAGTGGCTGTCTCCCGCCTAGACCCCTGGGCTGGTTTGAGATTCCTGGAAGCTTTTGACCTTCACACCCCTCCAGCTGCTAAATTCAGCTGCTTTTTCCTCTTGGGGATCAAGCACACACCCTTCCACTTTCTTCCTGACATCTTCCTGGCTGCAACTCCAACTCCCTTCCTGATAGCACAAAAATATTATCTCCTCCCACCCCTGCCCCTGCCCTTGCACCCTGGACTTAGCTGACTTCCCAGAAGTCTCCTCCCTTAGTCTTGGAGTCAGCCTTCAGTGCCCGGCTCCATCTCAGCTTGCCCGTGGCTGAGCGAGCAGGTCGGTCCTCCCTTACCCCCGTCACAGGGTTGGTTTTTCTCGGCTCTGTGTGACCTGGAGGAGCGTGTGTGCTGTGCGCTCCCTTGGTTCTTCCACGCGGGGCCAGCTCAGTTGCTCAGTGCTGCTGGGACACTTATTTCACTTAGGCTCTGCCTAGTCCTTTGCTCACACTCCTGTCCCCTTCCTTCCCAGAGTGATTTGCACTCGGGAGCCACCTCCTTCACTGCATCTTAGGAGGGAGGGGGCTAGGACTCCCTTCCTCCAGGGCTCTGCTCTGCAAACAGATTGCTGACCTTCAGCCTCCTACCCTCAGGCTTGGACTTTTTTTTTTTTGCCTCTCAATGCTTCATTCGTTTCTGCCCCCTTGTCTACCCAATATGCCAACTCTCCCTGGTTCTAAATATCACGCCCATAGCTGGGCGTGGTGGCGCACGCTTGTAATCCCAGCATTCAGGAGGCTGAGACAGGAGGATTGCAGTTCATGGGCAGCCTCAGCTACTTAGTGAGGCCCTTTGCAACTCAGTGAGACCCTGTTTCAAAATAAAGAATAAAAATAGGGCTGGGGGTGTAGCTCAGTGGTAGAATGCCCCTGGGTTCCAACCCCAGTACTGCAAAATAAATATCATGTCCTCCCAATTATCCTTTCCTCCCCATCCTAGCCAGACTTCCCCAAAGTAAAGGAAGTGGCTGCTTCCTTGGCTCCCACCCCATTCTATGGGCCTTCCTGGGTCTGCCCTCTGTCTTGCTGCTGAGACTGCTCTTAAGGGCCCAGGCTTTCTTCAGTGCTGCTCGGTCGTCTGGCTGTCCTTCCCACTCACTCTTGGGTCACTTCTGGGGGCCCTGCATGCACCCAGTGCTCCTGGCGCCTCTCAGACCTTCCTTCTTCAGCTTCCCTTCCCAGCCCAGGAAGGGAGACCCCCGTCCTCACCTAGTTGCCTCCTCTCTTGCTCAACCTGTGGTAATTCTGTCCTCACCTTTGGCAGCGGTCGCCTATAGCTCAGGTGGCGGTGCTTACCCCTGACCTCTCTCCCAAGCTGCAGTCGGAGCTGGTGTGTGTGTTTGTTTCAGGATGTTCATCCTGTACGCCACCGCAGAGCGCTCCGCGTGGGCGCAGCTCCGGCTGGGTGCCATGGGGCTGCAGAGGTGAACCTGCCATAGCCCTACCCCAGGGAGCCGAAGCGGGTCAGGGATGTGGACCCTGTCCTAACAGATGTCTTCACTGCTGGGCAGGAAGGGACCAGTGAGAGATGGGGAAAATGGTCCACAGTTCACCTAGCCCCACAGGAAGACCTTTGGTATCTGCAACTCAGTCCTCAGAGCAAAACCAGATCACCTCTCCAGGTTGACTTGGCTTCGGTAATGGCACCCCATCCGAGTCTAGGGCTGTTGCTCAGTGAGTTTAAATGCCTTCAAGGCTGCTCTGTACACAGTAGGCGCCCCATAATGATGTGTGCAGTGAGTGCTTGGACTCTGTTCTGTCCTGATCACTGCTCTCTACCCAGCCTCGCCTGCCACGATCTCTGGCCTCCCGGTGTCCTTTCAAGATGTGAGAGTTTATTGAGGAGTTTATCTCCCTTGTGACAGAGGGCTTTGAGGCCATGTTTCTCCTGATCGGAGGGCTCCTGGTTGGTGCCTTGCACATAGTAGGCACTCAGTAAAAAACTAGTAAGTGAAGAATGAATGAATCTTTGTATCTCAACCTGGCAGGGTGCCTGCTGTGCCCCAGACACTGGGATACGCAGTGAGCTGAATGGTAAGGGAATTTGCTTCCACTGGCCACGGCCTTCGGAACCGTTCCTTCCTTGAGAAAAATGCTAATATTTAGAGCAGTACTTCTGGACAACAGGTGTGAGACAGAGGTTCCCAAAGGCTAAAGGTTAAGCCTGTGGCTGAGTGTGATTAGAAAATGAAATGTCTTAGAAAGGATGAGACTTACCAGGCTGCTGCCAACTCCAGGTGCTTCTCCATGGGCAGCCGTGGCCTGGCATGTCTGCCTGCTGCCTGGCTCTGGAGGAGGGCTTGGACTTGGGGTCTTCACAGGGTGCCAGACACACCTGCCGTGCTCCTTGCCCACCTCGGAACCTCCCTGTTTAGTAACAAGCACTCCAAAATAGAGACAAGCCCGTTTCATCCTGTGAACCCAGGGGTCCTTCAAGGATGCCCTTTGTAGACCCTTCCTTCCTCGTGGCCCAGGTGCCAGCCAGGCCTCTTCAACGCTGCCTCCCTGGTTCTCTCTGCAGGATGCCCGGCAAGCAAAGGAGGCTGCTGAGCCCCGGGCCATGGTCCCCTCTCGCAGGACGTGGAACCTGGGAGCCACGCCTTCACTGCGGGGCCTGTGGAGAGTGGGCCGGGCCCCAGAGCCCGAGCTGGGGATGGCTCGCCCCGCCCCAGCCCCAGCCAGCCCAGCTGCCCGCCCTTTCCCACACACCGGCCCAGGGAGATTGAGAACTGGTGAGTCCGCATTTTTAAAATGCCTCTTTATTCCCCTTCCTTCCTCCAGATACCAGAGATGAGACTGAGGTTTCTGCTGGTTCCTAACCTCAGTCAGAGCTGTCAGGTAATTATAGGGTAGCCGGCAGTCCAGAGCTGGGCGGGCGTGGAGGAAAGCCTGGATTTTCGGCTCCTTCCCTGTGCCCCTGCCTGGAAGGAGGAGACTTGGAAGCGGGTTAAACTTTAACATTCGCAGAACAGAGGGATCAACCGCGTTCTCGCTCACCCAGCCAGGTTGGGCTCCGCGTGCGATTTGCTGGTCCCTGGCGGTGGGCTCGCTTGTCTGCCTGGGCTGGTAAACAAGGTAGGTGAAGCTGTCCTGCTGGGCGCTGACACTTGATCCCGCCCAGGCTCGCAGGGTGCTAGGAATGGACTGAGGCTGCTCAGAGTGTTGCCGGGAAGGGTTCGGGTGCCCTGTGTCGGTTTAGGCTTTGTCTGTGGCGGCTTCTGTAGACACCCCGATGGCAGGTGTGCAGTGAAGGGGTCCTGAAGTCTGGGCCCCTTCTGTACCCCTGGGGAGCTGTCAGAGCCAGCTTGCCTTTCTGGGTCACGTCCCCTGGTGCAGGAACATCAAGAGTGAACAGCTCCTCTGATTCCGGATAGGGGCCGGATTGTCAGGGCTGGGGAGCCATCCATGACCCTTTCCCGAGCGATGTGTGGGCAGGTCACCCAGGTCGTGTGGGGGAGACAGGGCTTTCCAGGTGGGGTGCCATCAGGGATTTGCTGTCTTTTGCTCCTGACCTACAAGAAAGGGTTCAGTTTACCAGCTTGCTCCTCTGAGCCATTTTGCCCGCAGCAGACAAGGGGGAAACTGAGGCCGGAGAGGGCACACAGCGAGCTCCTGTTCAGCCCTTTCTTCCCACCACTTCGGTGCTCTCAGCAGCAGTCACAGTGATACTTACAAGGACTCTAGCTTCTGCCCGGAGCTGGTTGCTTCCCAGCATCAGAACGGGGCTCAGGACAACCCTGGGACCTCCAGGAAAAGTTTATGGGCTAGGTACAGCTGATAGGAGCCGAGGAAGGTCTCTACCCCGTGAGGTCATCCTAAGGATTACAAATGTGATGTGAGTGAGTGTGGCTTTTCTGGTTAAAGAAAGGAAGAAAGAAAACAAAAATATTTTCCTGTGGAAAACTTGAAAAGAATAAAACCTCACAGCACACTATAAAAGAGGAAATAAACCACTGAGCATTTGATAGAGTTTCTTCCAGTCACATGTGCATGCATGCATATATGTCTTCAAAACGAGTATTATGACTATACAGATTTTTTTTTTTTTTTGCTGTACTAGGGATGGAACCCAGAGGCATTCTACCTCCAAGCTACACTCTAGTCCTTTTATTTTTATTCTTTATTTTGAAACAGAGTCTCACTGAGTCACAAAGGACCTCACTAAGTAATAGCTGAGGCTGTCCATGAACCGAGATCCTCCTGCCTCTGCTTCCCAAATGCTGGGATTATAAGCGTGCGCCACCACGCCCGGCTTATACACATTTTTGTCCACTTAAAAAAATTTAAGGCAAAGGTCAAATAGAAGCCCTGTGTGTAATGTGCACATGCTGTGCCTGCCACCAGGCAGGGTCTCAGCGGCCTCAGCTGCCCCAGACCCCTCTACGCCCCCACACCCTCATTGCCACCACCAGGGGGTAGGCGCAGAGCGTTGGTTAACAGTGACATCTGAACACTGGCTCTGGGTGACCTTGGCGTGTCGTCCACCCTCAGGGCCTGCAGTTCTTTGCCCGTCACATCAGGAGGATGCGTGGCCAGCATTTGTGGGCACTTTGAGTATTTTTTGCCCTGCGTGGGTACTTCAGGTGTCTCACCCCATCCGATGCTCGTCACACAGCTGGGAGGTTGGTTTATTGGCCCCATTTTACTGACAGGAAAATGAGGATCAAGGAAGGTCACAGGAGCCGGGCGTGGTGGTGTACACTTGTAATTCTAGCATTTGTGAGGCTGAGACTGGAGGATCGTGATTCACAGACAGCCTCAGCTACTTAGTGAGGCCATCTGCAACTTAGTGAGACCCTATTTCAAAATAAAGAATAAAAAAAAAAAATAGGGCAGGAGATGCAGCTGAGAGGTTGAATGCCCCTGGGTTCCATCCCCAGATCTGAAAAAAAAAAAGAAAGGTAGGTCACAGGACCTGGAAAGCCTTTGGCCCATTGCTTGATGCTCAGGTTGTCCTTAAATCCCAGAACAGTGGCTCTGCAGTTTGCCAGGTAGTATCATTTCCCCCACCCTGTCCATCTCCATGTGGATGGGTGTCAGGTCCCTGGCAGCAAGGCAGATCAGAGACCCCAGGGGATGCTCTTTAGTTGGCCCTCAATAGGCTTGCTTTTGGAGACCGCAGGGACCAGGCCACCCAGCGTGGGTTTGGTCTTAATGAAGGCAGGGGAGAAATTGCCACCTACAGGCAGCCTGGGTAATAAGCCAGGGCTCTGGGGTGCACCTCCCTGGGTGGCACAGTTGGCTTCCTTCTTCTGCTCTCTGTAGAGGGTGCTAGTGAACAAGTGTGGGGCTCACAAGCCTCCCTGGGGAGAGGGGAGTTCCCGGGATGCTCCGGTAACCTCCAGAAGAGAGCCTGGTAGATTTTGGTAAGAAGTCATGCGGCCCCTTCCCCAGGCGGGCCCTCCCTCTGTACTGGGCAGGCGTGTAGGGGCGTGTTTGTCCCTCCCCGCCACGCCTGGGCCAGCCGGGAGTGTGTGAAAGCTGAGCTCAGCCGAGGCCCCGGCCAGTGGTCTATGGCCACCTGTCTAAGCACCTCACCTGTCTCTCTGTTCTGGGACAGGGCGTGGAAAAGACACCCTGGTTGGCGGTGACGAGGACTCCAGTGCCCGGGTTGCAGCTCGCCCGGCCCTAGCGCAGTGCCGGGCCCTCAGCGTGGACTGGGCGGGCCCCGGTAGTCCCCACAGGCTGTACCTGAGCGTGCAGGTAAGCGCCAGGGTCAAGGTGAGGGGATGAGCTGGGCTGGGCATGCCTAGGCCTCTGAGCTCCAGCTACTGTCCCCTGCAGGCTTCCGGGGATGATCTGGGGACCTGCAGCCCACCTGCCCGTGGACCTGTGTGGATGAAGCCCTTTTCTTTATAAGTCATCTCAGGGAAGGTCTCATGGGTGCATGACAGAGCTTTTCAGCCACACCCTGGCTGAGGTGTTGCACTTGGGGCCTTCTCTGAGATGGGCAGAGGCCCCGGGGAGGTGTTGGGAGAACAGATCGGTTTGGGGTAGCTGCTTATTTCCTGGGACAATGCTTGTGTTTCTGCATCTGAAGTGAGAAGCCAAAGCTAGATATGAGTTTCACTAAAAATTGAGTTCTTTTTTCTTGCAGTCATGACTGGTTTTTAAAAGACATACTTAGCAACTTAGTGAGAACCCGTTTCAAAATAAAAAATAAAATAGGGCTGGGGGAGTAGCTCAGAAGTAGAGCCCCTGGGTTCTATTCCCAGTACCCCCCCAAAAATAAGAATGAATACATATATATATGCACATGTTTGGTTATGCGAATGAAGCATAGAGTGGTCCAGCTGTGGTCCCTCTACTGAACAGAGGCATTGTATATTACATCGGTTCTCATAGTCTGAGAGTCTCGTAGTCTCTCAGGAAAGCTTCTGTGTCATCTGAGTTTAATAGATGAGGACACAGTGGCTCAGAGGGGTAAAGTAATTTGCTGCTGGTGACACAGTGAGCTGGGATCTGAATCACTGAACACTAATAGCCTTACAACACACAGTGGAAAGAGTTCGCACTGTAGCCAGATGTGATGGTGCACATCTGTAATCCCAACTTCTTGAGAGGCTGAGGCAGGAAGATCACAAGGTCTTGGGCAGTCTGGATGACTTATGGAGACCCTGTCTCAAAACAAGAGATAAAAGGGGCTGGGGATGTATCTCAGTGATAAAGCACTCCTGGGGTTCAAGCCCCAGTACCCCCCCAAAAAAAATTGATGCTGCAGAGATAGAATATCCAGAAACTGAATGCCCCCTGTCGTCCTTCTCTGTGAAGTCCACTATGCAAAGTTCAGTGTTGACCCATTTATCTTTCCTAGGCAACCACTTAGTTATATTTATGTGATTTTTATTATCTATTTTTTACATATTGTTCTGTAACTAGCTCTTTTCCTCATCAGTAGTCTTGGTGATTTCTCCAGGCGTGCTGGTATAGAGAGAACTACCTCATTCTTTAAAAAGCTGCATAATACTCTACTTGAGTTTTGACCATAGGTTATGATTGAGCTGAAGGTATAGCTCAGTGGTAGAGCACTTGCCTGGCATGTACAAGGCCCTGGGTTTCATCCCTAGTACCACCACCACCAAAAAAACCAACAAAAACAACAACAACAACAACAAAAAAAAAAAAACAGGAAGAAAAATCTTATGGAGCTGATTCTCTGTGTTGTTTGTAATTCCAGCAACTTTCTTGCGCATCCATGCAGCCCCAGCTTTGGGTATTTGGGGGGCAGTACAGGCTCTGCCTATTTTAAATCAATGCACTTATTGAACTGATGTTTATGAAGTGCCTACTGTGTGCCAGCGTTGTTTGAGGTTCCAGGATACAGGGAAGGAGAGTAATATTTGTGACAGTCTAGTGTAGGCACCGGTCACCAGATGACACCGATGTGTGAATGCAAACCAAGCAGGGGCCATAAAGGCAGAGGCTCGGGATAAAGAGCGAGGGTCGTCTGGGGGCATCGGTGGGGCCCCTAAGGAAGGCTGTACCTAGAGAGTCCCTTCTCTCATCCTCCTCTGATGACCACACAGATTCCCCCCATCCCAGAACCCACATGTGCACAGAGCCTTGAAGAACATTACAAATCCGGGGCAGGGTGGGGTGTGGGAAATGCACGCACCCTTCAAGTATGTCATTCCTCCTCACGCAGACACAGGGCCTGGGCCTGGGCCGTGGGCAGGTGGCCCCAGCCCCTGATCTGGGTACGGGCCCAGGTTGACGTTGTTTCAGGGACAGTCTCGTGTTTCGTGGTGTTTCTCTGTCCATCTCATATGATTCATCTGAAAATGGAACAGTCCTCCTTTTATCTGTAAGGTCTTTGAGAAGCAGTCCTGGTGAGAGAACAGTTAAAGAAACTAGCAAGCGGTTCTTTGCTCTGACCTGAGCCACTGGTAGTTAAATCGGGAGGCTGTGGTCAGGAGCTCGCAGCCCCAAGTTGGGCGGTGGCTCTGCTCTTAAGTTTTGATTATGGGGTGCTGGGCTGTGGCTGCAGCCGAGTCCTGGGGTCAGCAGATCTGCTGAGGATCTCAAAGCTACTGCCACAGTCGTATCTTTCTAGGCCCCTGCAAAGCTTTTTTTAGTTTATAGGTACATCAAGGTTTTGGATGTGAGGCCAAAGGGTCCCAAGCACAGCGAGGCTACTCATAGGCTTGAGGACCCCCAGACTCTGCTCCAGCAGCTAAAACCCGAGACACTCCCAAAGGCGCTGTAGAAATTCCCAGGCCCCTGGCCAGCGGCCTTTCCTGTGCCTTGGCCAGTAGGCCAGAAATAGTGTAACCTTTGCTCCTGTCGGCAAATGGAAACTTCCAGCTGCTACTGTTGCTGCTACTTTGGACAAGCCTGCTCCTGATGGTGTGGCAGTTGGGTGGGGGCAGTATTAAGTCGGCGGGAATTTTTCTAAATACAAGAGGTGTGTGCTGGATGTAGTGGGGCAAATCTTTAATCCTAGCAACTCTGGAGGCTGAGGAGGGAAGATTGCAAGTTCAAGGCCAGCCTTGGCAACTTAGTGGGACCCTGCCTTAAAATAAAAAATAAAAAGTGCTGGGGTGTAGCTCAGTGTAACCCAGTGAGCACTCCTGGGTTCGATCCCCGGTACCAGGAGAAAAAGGTGGGATCCCATCTAGTGTGGGATGGAGGGAGTGGACGGCAAAGGAACAGGCTCTTCAAGGTCATTTTTCTTTTCTTCTTGTTCCTTTTATTGGCTTTTTGATGAGTAAAATTTAAAAAGTAAAGGTTACTGAAATAATGTACTATGAGCTGGGCGTGGTGGCACACGCTTGTAATCCCAGCATGAGGGAGGCTGAGACAGGAGGATCATGGTTCACAGACAGCCTCAGCTACTTAGTGAGGCCCTTTGCAACTCAGTGAGACCCTGTTTCAAAATAAAGAATAAAAAATAGGCCTGGGGGTGTAGTTAGGAGGTAGAATGCTCTGGGTTCTATCCCCAGTACCACACACAAGAAAGAAAGAAAGAAAGAAAGAAAGAAAGAAAGAAAGAAAGAAGGAAAGAAAGAACGAACACTGGGTGTAGTGGCACACACTTGTAATCTCAGTACTTGGGAGGCTGAGACAGGAAGATCGCAGGTTCATGGCCAGCCTTTGCTACTTAGTGAGGTCCTCTGCAACTTAGTGAGACCCTGTTTCAAAATAAAGAATAAAAAAAAACCAAGGCTGGGGTGTAGCTCGGAGGTAGTATGCCCCATGGGTTCAATCTCCAGTACCGTAAAAAAGAAAAGAAAAGAAAAGAAATAACATCCAGCTCAAGCTGCCCCACGTCGATGCTACTTTGCCTGAGCTGGTCACTGTGTGAGTGCTCTGTCTTGGGGCTGCAGTGGCTCTGCGCAGAGGCCATGGCTCCAGGAGGCCTTGCCTGCAGCCACATGGCCTGCAGGTAACAGAGCCCACCAGGGCCTCACCCGCTCCAGACTGAGTGTTTTTAAAACATCACACTGGCCTTTTTGTTTTGGATATACGGGGCTCCAAGACTCATAAAATCTCGTCCACCGTCTCTCTTCCCAGATACCTCTGTTGATATTTAAAAAAAAAAAAAAAAGCAAAAAAACCAAGCACAAGGCTGTAGATGTTGATAGGTGAACAATTCAAATGCCGGGAAGGTTCAAAGTGAAATGGAAGGCTCTCTCTTTTCCCTTCCTCCTCGTCCTGTTATGTTTTTATTTCCCCCAGAGTTTAAATGGTGTTTGTTCCTACTTAGCCACTCTACCATCCTCCCAACATCTCACGGAGAACCACTGTCTGAATCGTTCTCTAGATAATTTCTCTCCACCTGTTTTATGTTCACTACCCTCAAGTAGGCTGGCATTTCCCTATGGTGCTGCTTACCTGGCATCTCTCTGGGCGAGGTGACTGTCTCCTCTCCCACTGATTCACTCTGTCCCAGCCTTGGAGTCCCATGGTCCCTGGATTGCCACATGGGACAGGGGAGTGTAGGAGGCAGGGTGGCCCTTGTACTGTTCGGATGGGCTTGTGTTCAGCCTCCTAGGCCATGGGGCTGGATGGTTGCGTGGACAGTGGGTTTGTGGTCTGAAGTGGGCAGGCTGCTGGGCTGCTCGTGGAACCTGCAGAGCCGGCCTGGGATTCACCTGAGGACTCCAGAGAACCTTCTTTTCTGGTGCACTGGTCTGGCTGCTGTGGGGCTGGGAGAACAGACCGGCTCTGTTTTCTTTGTAGGGTCTGAGCGTGTTTTCTTTCAGACCCCAGGCCTTATCCCCACCCACGCAGGGAGGGCTTCGACCCACTGGCCCTGGGCCACACCAGCTGTAGGAGTATCCCATCCCCGCGCTCGGGGTCCCCACCTAGCACAGTCCCTTCACGTGAGGATTCTGGTTGTGTCTTGGCAGCAGGCCCTGCAGGACAAGGGGTGCCAGAGCAAGAGTCAGGGGACGAAAGAAGACAAGCTCCTGAAGAGGCAGGCGCCGGCCCCCAGGCGGGACCGGGAGGCCCCGGAAGCTGGTGGCGCCATGAATGTAGAGAAAACAGGTAAAGGAGGTCTGCCCGCTGGCCAGGACGCCCTGGTGAGGCTAGTGCAGGAGGGAGGCCCCTGTCGAGTCCGAGCTGTCCCCATACCCTGTCCTCCCTGGCTGGAGGTGGCCCAGCCAGACTCTGGCCACCTGTCATGGAACTCCCAGATTCTGAGCTGCCTCTCCAGATCCAGGGACAGTGTGTGTCTGTCTCCTTGGCCCTCACCAGCCTCCTTCCAGAGCCACCACGGCCCCACCCAGTGATAAGAGGCCTTGGCCAGCGGGGGCTGGGGTTGGATTTCCCTGCCTTTTGTCTTTTCTGGGCACCTGTCAAAAGCAGGGCACAGGTGGCCGCCTCCCAGACGCCGCTGCCTGCAGGAAGGCTTGCCACCCTCCCCTCGGATCCTGGGCCCAAGGGGGTCTCGGGCTCCTAGCACAGGGCTTTGATTCTTTTGCCTCCAGGCCAAGGAAAAGGAGCTGATGGCTCCACTCTTCCCTGGCAAGGGCTGCCATGGCACCGGAGGCTGACTGGTTCTGGAAGATTCTACAAGCCCCCTTTATAGTCTCACAGGGCCTGCTGAGCTGTGTTCCCAGCAGGAGCCTGGGCTCAGCAATCACTGAGAAAGAACACCCTCAAGGAGCCATGAGGAAGGCCGGGGAGTGTGGAGGGAAGGAGCTGTCTTTCTGTTCTTTCTGTCTCCCGTCGCCAAAGGGTTATTTGTGTGTCTGAACTTGCTGGGTGCTGGAAGGGGCCACTCCCTGCTCTGTGGCTGTGTGTGGAGCTGGGTTTGCCTGTCTGGGCCCGGGTGCTCTTGTGTTCAGGGCAGGCTTTGGGCTCTGGGTGAGGTGTGGGCATCCAGGCCCCAGGAAGGGGACACTGTCCAGCCAGTTAGGTGGACTTTCTTCTCTGGGCCATGAAGGTACCGAGAAGAGGAGGGGCAATTGTAATTTTGGGGTGAGGACTGGCCCTCAGCAGGGGCTGGGGCTGTGGTCCCTGAGGCCTGCGATGGGCAGATCCTCGGCCCCTCGGGTGTCCTTTGTCCTCCCTTCCTCTTCCTCCAACCTCTCTTAGCTTCTTCCTTTGGCCTCCCTTCCAGGTTTCCCCCAAACCCTTGTAGGGAGCCCCTGGCATCTGCTCAGGGCACCAAGCTGAGGTCTGATGAGCCCCACTGGGCGGGCGCCCAGAGTGTTTCAGAGCTTCCTGTCCCAAGAGCAGGGTCTCTGGTGAGAGGGGCCCTCCAGATCTCTGTGCAGCCCCGTGGCCTGTGATAGTCCCTCACCCCCATGGGCTTCTTGCCTAAGGTTGCTTTTGGGCAAAGGCCCACTGTTCCCTTTCACATAGGAAGGCCCTGTTGGTCCCTGCCGCACAGAACCAGCTCTCGGGCCAGAGTCCAGCGCGTTCCCTGCCACACCACAGCAGCCTGCGGAGGGCCACGCCAGTCACATGCCACCGCAGCAGCCCCGTGTGCGGGCCTGGAAGCATCCCTCTGTCCTCACTCTCTCTAGAACAGAGCGCAGAAGCAGGGCCAGCTCTGTGTGACTGGCACAGTGTGTCACATGCAGGCCACACAGCTGGAGTCACCACCCAGCAGGGCCTGCCCAGCCCCAGCTCTGTGGAAGGAGGGAGAAGCTTGCTCTGAGTGTCCGTCCTGCCCTTTAGTCAGAGCGGGCTCTCGCCCATCTGCCCTGGGGCCAGTGGCAAGTTCTGCCCAGTGCCAGCCGCCCCCACTGCCCCTCCTGCCCAGTCCCCAGGCTCCCCTGCAGGCTGCCAGCGGCCCAGGGCAGGAGGCTTCTTCACACAGCAGCTCCTTCACCCTGGGAGGAGCCAGAAGCCCCGGCCCAGAGGCGCAGCAGGGGCCACTGGCTGGCTGGTGTACTCTTCCCGGGGCGCTTTGCATTCCCCCGTTTGGGTTGCCCAGAAGGAGCCAACCCCCCTCTTTCCCCCTCTCCTTTGCTCCCCGCCTGCAGAGACCCGGCTCATTCTTGCTGACAAGCCTTCCAGGCCGCAGTAGACCCCGTCCATGTCTCTGCCCTTGGTCCATCTGCCTCCCTCACTCTGTCTCTTGCTCCTGGTGACAGCCCGTTGAAGGCTGTGGGAGGAGGCGGCCCGGGCCGAGGCCTGCCTGGCTCATGTCTGTCCCTTCTTGGGCCTCGGAGCGGCCTGTCTTGGGCTGTCACACTTGCTCATGCTCTTCCTGCTTCCTCTCCGTGCACTTCCTACAGGGGAGGCTGGGGAGCCCCATTCTTCTCTTCTATACTCTTGAGAGAGCCCCAGGTTTAAAGAAGTCATTTTCCCCAGAGCACTGTTTTCTGGGTGAAAAGCCTTTGTCTTTTTCAGCTGCAGTTCCCTGCAGCTGGCCACCGAGAGGGGCGCGCCCTCCACACGTAGAACACAGGAGTTGAGAATAGTCAGTGAAAGTGGCTTTCCTAAGTCTTGGTCCAGGTGATTCCATCCCCTAAAAGCTTCCTGCTGAAGGAACCTTGTATGAGGCGGGCCCAGAGGCCCCCCTGGCTGACCCATAACAGTGAGGCCTCCATCCCTCACCTGCCCCTACCCACCTGCATCCCGTTCACATCCCTAACAGGCTGCCTGGCCACGATGGGCGCTTCTCCCAGCCAGGGTGGGACCTCCACTGATCGGCCACTACTTTGCTTGTAGGTGGGCGGCTCTTTGGCAGCGGGAGGTGTTCGAGCCTGTCGGGGTCGCCAGGCGCGGCCCCCGTGGTGCATAGGATGGTGGAGGCCATGTCCCAGCTTCAGGAGGAGAAAGCCCAGCTTCAAGAGGAGCTGGTGGCCCTACGGGAGAGGCTGGCCCTCCATGACAGTGACCAGCAAGCCACATCTGCCCAGCTGCAGAACCAGGTACCTGGGGAGGCAGGGACGGGCAGACGCCGCCGCTGCTATGACCTCACCAAGCCCCTGGCAAGCTTACTAGGAGGCGGATGGGGCCTCCTCTCCTGGCTCCGGAAGATGCTAGAGGGTGAAGTGGAAAGATCACCTCTGGCCGTCCTATGCCCTATCTCACGGTCACCGGGCGTCAGGATCTGCGCCTCAGGAAGCGACAGAGCCGCTAGGGGGGCAGGAAGTGCAGGGATGTGCCGACCCCTGCCTGCCACGGTGCCCTGGGCTAGGCAGCCCAGGTGGACAGAGCTTGCCACAGCCGATCACCCCCGAGACCTGCAGGAACCGGGAGCTTGGTTTCTCACGAAACGTGGAAACTAGCAGAAGGGGGGACCGCAAAACCTCCCGAGGCCAGGGAGAGCCGAGTTCTGTGCCGGCAGCATCATCTTTGTCGGCTGGCAGAGGATGTGTAGGGACCGGGCTGGGAGTTGCGTATGCTCTGGGGCTGAGCACTGGCCTCTTCTGTGCGCACGGCTCGTCCTCCGTTTCCACGTGGCCCCTTTCCTAGCGCTCACCCCCCACTCCTGTGGTCAGCGTCTGTCTCTGTGGCTCTCTGAGCCACGCCCACAACACCCCAGCTCTCCAGCTGCGCCTGCTCCAGAATCACCTCTGGCCTGGCCACCGGGCCCAAAGCACCGGGCCAGACTGTTGTCAGCTTAGGTGGAGCCGTGCTCTTTCTCTACCCTGTGAGCTAGCAAAGAGATTATTACCTCGACATGTGGACCATCTGCTGGGAAAATGTCACCAGACCCTGTGACTTGACCTGAACTCCACGGGCAGCAGATAATTTGCATGTAGCTTGTAGATGCAGCATTTCACCTGAGCGCTGTCTGTCCTAGCCCCCTGCTTCTGAGAGTCTTGTGGGTCCCCGGGATCTTCTTCTTGTACCCCATTGCTTTCCTGCCTCTGAGCCTGCTCGTCCCACTGGTGGGCAGCTGCTCGCTGGCTCTGTATCTGTAGTAGAGAGCCACGTGCTTGCCGCCTTCCTCCCCTTCCTGCGAGTCTCTTGCGGTGGACACTGAGCTGGACACCGGGAATGTGCAAATGAACAGGCATGTCCCTGCCCCTGGAGAGGCCCCAGGCCGGGGGAAGATGGACATCTGTTGCATACACATAAATGGGAAGAGTGACCAGGAGCTATAGGAAGAGCATATACGTGGCATGGTGGGTTTGTCCCAGGGGCTGTGACCCAGGCATGGAGGTCAGAGACAGCCTCCTTAAGGAAGCAGTGCTGGCGTAAGGTCTGGCACTGGACGCGCATTCTGAGCTAAGGGAAGAGCCAGTGCAAAGGGACTGTGGCAGCAGGAGGGAGCGCTGGGGAGCACTGGGGCTGGGGGTCTGCCGTCCCTGACCGAGGGCCCACCCTGCGTGATACACCATCTCTCCAGGAAAGAGCTCCGCGGTGGGTCTGCCTTCCCAGTGGAGGATGACCCAGCACTTGACTTTTCAAACAAGTTTTGTTTTTCTTTTTTGGAAAAGTGCTTTGAGAGATAATTCACATATCATAATATTTACCCCTTCAGGAGGGTGAGTTCAGTACTTATAAGTCGATCGAGATGGTGATGCACCTGTTACCACTCTAATTTTGAACCATTTTCAACATCCTAAAAAGTCCCAGAAATAGTCCACACCTGTAATCCCAGTATTTGGTAGGTGCAGACAGGAGGATCACAGGTTCAAGACCAGCCTCAGGACCTTAGTGAAACCCTGTGTCAAAGTAAAAGAATAAATTAGGGCTAGGGGTAGAAGTTAGAGTAAAACACTCCTAAATTCAATCCCCAGTACTGATGGGGGGGGGGGAGATAATATGTGGCTTTTAGAACTTTAAAAGTTTTTTGTAAACTTTTTTTTTTTTTTTTTTTTTACAAACTCCACTTTTATTTCTTATTTGGAAACACAGTCTCATTAGGCTGCCGAGAGTCTTGCTAAATTGCTAAATTGCTGAGGAGGGCTTCAAACCTGCGATCCTCCTGTCTCAGCCTCTCAAATAGTAGGATAACAGACATGCTCTGCCGTGTCTGGCTTCTCCTTAGTTTTAAGAGGAGACGTTGAAGGTGAAGCGGTCGCTTGCTGGCATTTCTGAGCCCTCGCTCTCCAGCCTTGCTCAGGAGAAGCCCCAGTGCACACCCCACCCGATGGCCTGGGAATCAAGGATAGCTCCTGACCTTTGCACAGGTTTTGTCCGCGAACGTTCTGACTGCTAGCTCTTTTCTGGAAGGCGTTCAAGGTATATACCCAAATCTCCAGGTCTCTGAGCTGCTCTCTGGAGGGTCTGACTTTGGGGAGACTTGGCCAGCCACCTGGAGCTGGAGCAGGATCAAACCCTGACTTCGGCCCTGTGCATTAGCTGTGCGATCGTGGGCCAGCCAACGCCACTCTGCCCCTCAACGTCCTCATCTATAAAACACACGTAGCGCCGGTGTCCAGATGAGATGATCCCAGCAAGTTACTGGTGTTGCCATGGGCACCATCACCATCCTCCCCGGAAGAGTTTTGGATTTGGAATCTGGAGCCGCAGTCTGGTCCTGGCTGCATCGTCTGTCGGCTCGGCTTCCGCAGTAGCTACCTTTGCTCTGAACTTTCATTCCTGGGCTCTCACCTGGGACTAATACATGTGGCGTTGTGGCTGCCGGTGGATCAGTTGTGAGAATGGAAGAATGGGAGGCAAACTATAAAGCGCAGCGCCCCCGGGTGCCCTCCTGCGTGCCCTGGTCTGTCTGTCTGCTGGTCTGAGGCCGAGTTTGCCCTCCTTGGTTGTCTGTATGCTGTTGCTGGGGGTCGAGCCCCCCCCAAGGGGGTTGTTCCCTGGTTTTCATGGTGCTTGTTCGAGTCGCCTCTCCTTCTGTTTCTTTGAAGTTCCTGAAAGGCTATATTGCCTCGTAGTTTGGGGGTAAGGACTCTGGAGGGAGAGGCAGCCCGACCCTAGTCCCAGCTGAGGTCCATCCCCTAGTGGTCAGGTGACCTGAGTCAATTTGCCAAACCATGGCTGACCCTCTGGAGCCTGGCTCTTCCTCCTCTGCAGTGGGGATGATGGTAGCACCCGTCACGGGATCGGGATACAGAGTGATGATCACACAGAGCCCCTTGCCCCACTGGCAGAGCTAACTGGGAAGTGGGGTGATGGTTTTATGGGACCTGTGTGCCTTCTGATTGCTAAAGCGTCACAGGAGAGGGTCCTGTTTATTGGGAGCACTGGGGCTGGGGGCTGCAGTCCTTAGGCACCAGCTGACCCCGGCCACAGAGGTCCTGGTCCTGGTCCTGGTCCTGGTCTAGGAACCGAGTGAGGTTGTGGCTGGTCCCGCTGGCCCTCATCCATGTCAGCAACAATAGCCCCAGGCCTAGTGGCGTGAGTGCCCCTGTCCTCTTGTGGATGTCCCTAGAGCCCTGGCCCAGGTCCCTAAGGTTCCCCCCAGTATTTGCTGCTGCCCAGCTGTTCCCCACCACGGACCACCCCCTGCGCCCCCAGGCAGAGCCCTGCCCACTGTCCTCAGAGGCCACAGGCTGGAAAAGTAGAGCTGGTCCTCAAGTATGTCTTGTTTGTTTGGCCTGCTTTTATTTTATAATTATTAATTTTTTTGTGGTACTGGGGATGGAACCCAGGGGCATTTACCTCCAAGCTACACCCCCACCCCTATTTTTTTTTATTCTTTATTTTGAAACAGGGGCTCACTGAGTTGCAAAGGGCCTCACTAAGTAGCCGAGGCTGTCTACGAACCGCGATCCTCCTGTCTCAGTCTCCCAAATGCTGAAATTACAAGCATGCACTACCACGTCCGGCTTATAATCATTTTTAAGTATTTTTCAAAAGCCGGGCATGGTGGCACACACTTGTAATCCCCACGCTTGGGAGGCTGAGACAGGAGGATCATGCAGGTTCGAAGCCAGCCTCAGCTACTTAGTGAGGCTCAGCAACTTAGCGAGACCCTGTTTCCAAATAAAATATAAAATAGGTCTGGGAATATAGCCCGGAGGTAGAAGGCCCCTGGGTTCCATCCCAAGTACCACCAAGAATAAATAAATAAATAAATAAGTACACGAATACATAAATAAATCTTTTTCAAAAATCACAATACACTACACATAAAATTCACCATCTTCACTATTTTTAGGAGTAAAGTTTGGTGGTGCTAAGAACATTCACATTGCTAGGCAACCACTGCCATCACTGTACTATCTGTCTGTGAATTCAAGTACCTTAGGTACCTCGTGTAAGTGGAGTCAGAAGAACATTTGTCTTTCTGCAACCGGCTTATTCCACTTAGCATAATGTCCTTGAGGTTTATTCTGTTGTAGCACATGTCAGAATGTCCTTCTTTTAGCCGGGCGTGGTGGCGCACGCTTGTAATCCCCACGCTTGGGAGGCTGAGACAGGAGGATCGCACAGGTTCAAAGCCAGCCTCAGCTACTTAGTGAGGCTTTCAGCAACTTAGTGAGACCCTGTTTCCAAATAAAATATAAAATAGGTCTGGGAGTGTAGCCCGGAGGTAGAAAGCCCCTGGGTTCCACCCCCAGTACCACACACACAAAAAGAATGTTCTTCTTTTAAAGGTTAAAGAATGTTCTGGTGTATGTATATATCACCCTTTGTGTTTGTTTATCCATCAGTTTATCAGCGGGTTGCTTTACTTTTTGGCTATTATGAATAATGTTGCTATGAATTTGAGTGTACAAGCATTCCTTCAAGTCCCTGTTTTCAATTCTTCTTTGGGGATTGAACACAGAGGCATTGTACCCCTGAACTACACCCTCAGTCCTGTTTTATTTCTTATTTTGAAACAGGGTCTCAGTAGGTTGATGAGTCTCACTACTTGTTGAAGATGTCCTTGAACCTGTGATCCTCCTGTCTCAGCCTCACAAGTACTGGGATTACAAGCGTGCTCCACTCCACCCAGCTTGATAATTCAGTTTTTTAACTTTTTGAGGAACGACCATACTGTTTTCCAGAGCAGCTGCACTATTTTACATTTCTACTAGCCATGCTCAAGGGTTTCAGTTTCTCCACATCCTCCCCAACTCTTGTTTTATGGTGGCTATCTTAGGGGTATGAAGTGGTGTCTAATCATGGTTTGGTGTATATCCCTAATGATGAGTGATGTTGAGCGTCTTTTCATGTACTTCTGGCCAGTTGTATATCTTCTTTGGAAAAATCTACCCAAATTCTTTGCTCATCTTTTTTTTCTTTTTTCAGTACTGAGGTTGTAACCCAGGGGCATTCTACCTCCGAGTTACACTCCCAGCCCTAGTTTTTATTCTTTATTTTGAAACAGGGTCCCATTGAGTTGCAAAGACTGTCCACAAATTGCAATCCTCCTGTCTCAGCCTCCCAAATGCTGGGATTATAAACGTGCACCATTGTGCCTGGCTCTTTGCTCGTTTTTTAATCAGGTTATTTTTCTCGGTGAGTTGTAGGAGTTCTTTATGTATTCTGGATTTTAATCCGTTAGCAGGCATATGGTGTCCATGTTTTTCTCCCATCCCATGGATTGTCCTTTCACTGTGCCAGCATCCTTTGCTATACAAGAGGTTTTTTTTTTTTTCTTTCTTGGTAATGAGGATGGAACCCAGGGACATTCTACCTCCACGCAAGAGCAATACCCCCAGCCCTATTTTTTATTCTTTATTTTGAAGCAGATTCTAACTGATTTGCAAGTGGCCTCACTAACTAGCTAAGGCTGGCCATGAAGCGGGTGCCATCACGCCAGGCTCAAGAGTTTCTGATTTTTATAAAGCCCAACTTATTATTTCTCTTACTGCTTGTGCTTTTGGGACCATAGCTAAGAAATCATTGCCAAATTCAGTGTCATGAAATTTTCCCCTCTTTTTTTTCCTAAGAGTTTTATAGTTATGCTATGTTTGGGTCTTTGATTCATGTTAATTTTTGTCTATGGTATAAGAGTCTAACTTTATTCTTTTGCACGGGGATATCATTTCCCAGCACCATTTGTTGAAAACACTATCATTTTCTAATTGCACGGTCTTAGTTCCCTTGTCAACAATCATTTGAACATATGTGCCAGGCGTGGTGGTGCACGCTTGTAATCCCAGTACTTGGGAGGTTGAAACTGGAGGATTGAAGGTTCAAGGACAGTCTGAGCAAATAGCAAGACCCTGTTTAAAATAAAAATAATAGGACTGGGGGTGTAGCTCAGAGATAGAATGCCCCTGGGTTCACTTCCTAGTACCACAAAAAATAAAATTTGAACATATGTAAAAGGACTTATTTCTGGGCTATTTCCTTCCATTGTCTTTATGTCTCCACTGCTTTGATGAAAAGGAGACTCCTCAGTTTGACTTCTCAGATTGGCAAACATTTGAACGTTGGACCAGGCGTGGTGGCACATGATTGTAATCTCAGTACTTGGGAGGCTGAGACAGGAGGATCACAGGTTGTGGCCAGCCTCAGCTACTTCATGAGGCCCTCTGCAACTTAGTAAGACCATGATTCAAAATAAAGAATAAAAAACTGGGCTGGGTTTGTAGCTTGGAGGTAGAATGCCCCTGGGTTCAATTCCCAGTACTGCAAAACAAACAAGCAAAAAAAAAAAAAAAAAAAAAAAAAAAACCAAAACAAAACACAAAGATCCTAAATCCCAAACTTTGAGTGTCAACGGGATGCCACGGGTCTGTTGGCTTAGTGTATGCAAACTTTATTTCATACTCAAAATTATTAAAAAATTGTGCAAAATTACCTTTAGGCTATGTGTATATGAAACCTAAAGGAAATCTGTGTTTAGACTTGGGTACTATCCCCAGGATTATTTTATGTATATGCAAATATTCCAAACTACAAATAAATCTGCAACACACACACACTCTTTCTCTCTCTCTCTCTCTCTCTCTCTCTCTCTCTCTCTCTCTCTCTCTCTCCTGGTCCCAAGCATTCAGGTGAGTAATAGAATAATAGAACATTACATTATTCAGCTTGTAGTAATAAGTTCTGGACTCTATTGTAACTGGTTCCTGCATATTATCTTGTTTAATGTTCAAGACACTTTGCTGAGGTTTCCTCATAACACAGATGAGGCGCCAAAGGCACCCAGAAGTTTAGAGATGTGTCCAAGATCACTGGAGGGCAAGGTGAGGTCTGGATTGGAACCTGGGTAGCGTGGCTTGAGAATCCGTGTCGCTCAGTTGTGAATACTTGGCAGTAGAGACAGCTGTGTAGACCTGGACCAGCCAGGTCACGTGGGCAGGATCCAGCCTCCGGGGACGGGAGTGTGTGGTGGCAGGAGGGGTGGGTGGCTGTGTGGGGGTGCTCCACCTGGAAGGGCCCAGGTGAGGCGGGATGCAGGAAGATAATCAGCAGGTTGTCCACATTAAGAGGCCGCAGAGCAGACTGCTGAGAGAACAGACGTGAGCGGTGGCTGTGGGCCCGCCCCTCCGCTGAGCCAGCTCCGCCAGGATGTGTGCATATGCAGGTTGCTGTCAGGTCAGCGGAAGGCCTGACTCCCTTGACTCCTCCACTGCAACTCAGTTTCCCCAGCTGGCGAGGAGCTTGGGCCCCCGGCAGGCTGTTACCCAATCCCTGGCTGGCCCCTCCTCCGCTCTGGGTTGACCTCCCTGCTAGCCTGGGGCCGTCTCTGCAGCCTGGTCTGAGGCTGCTTTCTCCTGTGTCTTGGCTTTGGCTCAGGAGTGTGCACACTGCCTCTTTGTTGTAGTTTTGAGCATTTATTAAGCATCTACTGTGTGCTGGCGTGACCCTCCCCTCTTAGACTTGCAGATGCCATGGGCCATTGCCGGCTCAGAGCAGGCTGTGGTGTGTGGGAAGGCCCAGGCGCCGGTGGGGTTTCCCTTAGAAGGCCCTGATCTGCGCTCACTGCCTAGGCCCCATCTCCTGTCCCCTTTTTGGGTGCTTCACTTGTTTCGGACTTCTTTTTGGCCTGTCCTCCCTAACTCTGCAAGACTTGCCTGCTCTGCCTTTGGGGCCGGGAAAAAACTGGCATTGTCCCCCAGCCCACCTGAAGCACATCCCTCCTGGTAGAGGGCAAGGGTCTCTCTCTCCTGGGCAGTGCGTTCTTACTGCCCAGCCCCAAATGGAGTCAGGGGTCATCGTACAGTTTAGCCATTTGTGCCTGATGGAGCCCTGACCACCGTGGCCAGGTGCCCCTCTCTCCATCAGGCAAGCCTGCCCGTGGCAGCCACCTCCTCCTGGGTGCCCCTTGCTGATTCCACAGGAGCCAGGAACACCCGGGCCCCCATTGTGACACAAGAAGGGGACAGGAGCCCGGGATGCAGGCAGGTGGCAGAGGGGTGGGGCCATCACACCCAGAAAACCCTGGAAAACCTGCATCGGGGTCCGGGTGCCAGCGTTGGAGAGAGTCGAGGTCAGACACACCTCGCCCTGGGCTGAGGCGGCAGGCCTTCTGGAGAGAAAAGGGGGTGCCCGACCTTTTCACAAGTGGGAACTAGACCCCCCCTATTTCAGGTTGAGGGGAGTACAAGAGAAACACATTTTCTTTGACACCTAGACATTACTGAAAAGCATATGGAATTTGTCAGCTATATTTATATAACCCAGAGCGCTCTACCCTCTGTTTTCTGAATTGTACACAATTCCCCCACCCCTGCCCCCTGGATTTTTCTTTGACTTAAGTTGGTGGGAGTGTGGGGGAGGGAAAGGGGAGTTGAAGAGGGCTGTCAAAGGCTCCTTTGGTCAGAGACGTCAGACACCAAGTCCTCTCTGGCTCGTCTCAGGCAGAAGAGCAGGGGGTGCAGCTGAGAAGCAGCACTTGAAACTCCTCAGACTCCGCCTGTAAAACTCCCGATGAACATAATTATAACGACCACGTAACTGTCTCTGTGGTAGACACCTGTGCGCACTGTAATTGACCTAACCGCTCCCCCAATGGTGGGTATTTAGGTTATTCCCAATTTTATGACTAAGGACTGAAAAGCCACCTCATGTGTCCTGCCCCTCACTCCCTTCTGAGGCCAGAGGACCTGAGCCCCCTCACCCCGGGCTCAGCCCCAGAAAGGGGGCGCTGGTGGTGGGCAGAGGCGGCATGAGCTCCACCTCCTGGCTGGGCCCACGGGCCTGCGTGGCTAGGAAGCCACAAGCTGGCGGCGGTGGCAGACACCTGCTGGTCCACCAGGAGTCCTGGCCCCTCTGCTGGGCTTGTCTTGGAATGCCCTTTACCAGCGCCAGCAAGCCCCGCCCATGTCGTGGTCCTTTCACGGAGGTGGGAAGATCGTGTCCCACCCCCTCCCTGACCACGCAGAGCAGCAGTGGCCCGACTGTCCCCAGCACAGGTGACAGCTCAAGGCCAGGCACTGCCCATGGACTTATTTGATGATGTTTCAGCCATATACAGTGGGGAGATTCTACACACAGGCCCCCAAATACCACCTGGCCTGCTTGGCCGTGTTCCTGCCTGGCCAAAGCTTGTGGGGAGCCCATGGTGGCCGCCTCCTCGGCTGGCTCTCCATCCCGGCTGGCCCTGTAAGCTGAGGACATTGTCACCTGTCATTTAGTAACCAGAGCCCAGCACCTTCGCGGCTGGCAAGTCTGACTCTGCCTTTGCCAAGGCGGGACACAGCCACCACCATGTGTCCTGTGGGGGACGCTGGTGCTGGGCCTTTGCCACCTGCATCATTTCCCGAGAAGCAGCTCCTGGTGGGCTGTGCAGGGTTCAGGGTGTGGGGCTATGGCAAGACGGCCAGCTGAGGACAGCCCAGGGAAGGGGTACTGATCTGGCTTGCCCACCTCAGGCACCCTTGCTTGTAGGGGGCAGACTCTCCCTTCTCCCCCAGCCTTGGCCAGCCACAGCTTACCTGCAGGGCACACTGGGAGCGGAGTGGATACAGATCCCACACGGGCTCTGGCTGCGGGCACACCTGGCTTCAGAGGTCACCCTACCACCCTACCAGTGGCACATTCTGAGCACTGGGCAAGGGATGGATCCAGAGTTTGCAGGGCCTAAAGCTGATACAATTTGGGGGCCTTTTTTGTTTTTTTAAAGAAAGAGAATATAAAATTGCACATAGGAAGGCAGGTCCAAAGCCTCAGAAAGGGTCTGTGCTGGTGAGCCACCCTAGGGTGGGCCTGGCCACATTCTCCCCAGACTTCCCCAAGGGGCTGGGGTGGCCCCGTTTTGCAGCAGCGGAGAGTGGCGAAGGCTGTCAAGCCAGCTTCCTCTCACTGGAGTCCTAGGCACACATGGGGCCGTGCGTAGGAGGGGCTGGGGAAGCCCCCTCTGCCGTCATGGTCATCCCTGGCACATGTGGGTAAAGAGGCTTGGGCCTGGGCGGAGGCAGGGACCCAGGCTCAGCCTGCCCCTGGCTTTGTGCCGGCAGGTGGAGAATCTGAAGGAGAAGCTCATCAGCCAGGCCCAGGAAGTGAGCCGACTGCGATCCGAGCTGGTGAGGCTCCCCAGGCGTCCTGGGGCGGCTGTCCCTCCTCAGGGGTGCGGCCCGGTCCTCCGAGCCTGTCTCAAAGGCAGGCTTGTAGCCACCACTGGTATCCTCGGAGATCGAGTGGCTCCCGAGGGCTGGTTGACGTAAAACGGGGTGTGAACTCTGTGCATAAATGTGACTTCTTGTTACATTCACACTCAGGAAAATAGAAGGCGGGGGTGGGGGTGCGGGGACGTGGTGCTCCAGCCTCTCCCTGGGCTGACTTCTCCACTCTCCTGACTTTTCTCTGGGCTCCTGCTCTCTTCCTTCTCCTGATCGCCTTGCTTTTCTTCCTTTTCTCTATCCTTGTCTTTCTCCTGGCCTCTGCCCTGCACGCCCTCGGCCTGCCCCTCTTGCTCTCCCCGCCTGCCTCGCCACATGTCCCCCCTGGGCCCTGGCTCTCTGCAGGGAGGCACCGACTTGGAGAAGCACCGGGACCGGCTGATGGTGGAGAATGAGCGACTGAGGCAGGAGCTGCGGCGCTGTGAGGCCGAGCTGCAGGAGCTGCGGGCCCAGCCGACGACGGCTCCCTGCCTGGGGTGCGAGCACAGCCAGGTGAGAGCCAGCGGCCCCTCCCGGGCCAGGGCTCCGCTACCTGTAGTGATCCCAGCTCCTCACAGTGCCTCCCTCGCCTGCAGGAGAGCACCCAGCTCCGTGACAAGCTGTCCCAGCTGCAGCTGGAGGTGGCGGAGAACAAAGGTATGCTGTCGGAGCTGAACCTGGAGGTGCAACAGAAGACCGACCGGCTGGCCGAGGTGGAGCTGCGGCTCAAGGACTGCCTGGCCGAGAAGGCACAGGAGGAGGAGCGGCTCAGCAGGCGCCTGCGCGACAGTCATGAGACCATCGCCAGCCTGCGGGCCCAGTCCCCACCAGTCAAGGTGAGCCACCAGCCAGGCAGCCGGGGCCAGGCCCAGCGTAGGTGCCTGCCGTGTGCCAGTCCCAGAGGTGCGTAGCTTCTGCAGCTTCTTGTCTTCTGAGCCGATGCTACGCTGCAGCCAGGCTCACTGTAGGCTTCATTAAGATGAGAAGATTCCAGGAGGCTGGATTTGCAGCAGTCTGCAAAGCCAGGACCTTGCAGCTCCTGGCATTTTCCCCCGGGGGCTCTTAGAGGGATGTTCCTGGGACTCCTCGGCCATGGCCAGCTGTGCTCCACCTCCATGGGCCTGTCCTTCCCTCCCCTTGCAGTACGTCATCAAGACAGTGGAGGTAGAATCGTCCAAGACCAAGCAGGCCCTCACCGAGTCCCAGGCCCGGAACCAGCACCTGCAGGAGCAGGTGGCCATGCAGCGGCAGGTGCTGAAAGAGATGGAGCAGCAGCTGCAGAGCTCACATCAGCTGACGGCACAGCTCCGGGCGCAGGTGTGCAGGCCAGGGAGGGTGCACGCAGGCACAGTGTAGAGGCTGAGCCTTTGGGAACCCCACAGACCTGGGGGCCAGTCCCTGGCTGGGTGCAAGTTTTGCCCAAGCCTCCTTTTCCTCATCTGTGACGTGATCTGGTCACAGACCCTCTTCACAGCGGGGACTTAGGCAAACGATCACAGAGTGCTATTTGCTCCAGTCCTAGCAGACACTCTTCCCATCCCTGCGAGCACGTGGCTTATGCACCTGTAGGTGCTGGACTGGACTGGTGCTAGAACTGATACAGGGAGGTGGTAGCTGCACGGAGCTTACAGCCCTGCGTGAGGGGAAGAGGTCATCCTACCCCTCTGCTCACGTGTCTGCTGCTTGTGGAATGGGAGCAGGGCTTCTTTCCTGATACCCGGCCCTCTCCTGTGCCGCTGTGCCTTCTCTTGGCCTGGCCACCAGATTGCCATGTACGAGTCAGAGCTGGAGCGGGCACACGGGCAGATGCTGGAAGAGATGCAGTCCCTGGAGGAGGACAAGAACCGGGCCATCGAGGAGGCCTTCGCCAGAGCCCAGGTGGAGATGAAGGCCGTGCATGAGAACCTGGCAGGTGAGCATGCCAGCTGGGGTATGCCCACGCCACACCTGGGCGGCTTCACGCCCTGCCCATGATGCACCTGGGCGGCTTCACACCCTGCCCACCCCTCACCTGGGCGGCTTCACACCCTGCCCACCCCTCACCTGGGTGGCTTCACACCCTGCTCACCCCGCACCTGGGCGGCTTCACACCCTGCCCACGATGCACCTGGGCGGCTTTACACCCTGCCCACCCCGCACCTGGGCGGCTTCACACCCTGCCCACAATGCACCTGGCGGCTTTACACCCTGCCCACCCTTCACCTGGGTGGCTTCACGCCCTGCCCACTTCTCACCGGGGTGGCTTTACACCCTGCCCACCTCTCACCTGGGCGGCCTCACACCCTGCCCACGATGCACCTGGGCAGCTTCATACCGTGACCACCCTTCACCTGGGTGGCCTCACACCCTGCCCACCCCTCACCGGGGTGGCTTCACGCCCTGCCTATGCTGCACCTGGGGGGCTTCACACCCTGTCCACCATGCACCTGGGCAGCTTCACACCCTGCCTACCCCTCATCAGGGTGCTTCACACCCTGCCCATGATGCACCTGGGCAGCTTCACACCCTGCCTACCCCTCACCTGGGCAGCTTCACACCCTGACCACCCCTCACCGGGGTGCTTTACACCCTGCCCATGATGCACCTGGGTGGCTTTACACCCTGCCCACCCTTCACCTGGGTGGCTTCACACCCTGCCCATGCCTCACCCAGGCGGCCTCACACCCTGCCCACCCCTCACCCGGGTGGCCACACGCCCTGCCCACCCCTCACCCGGGCGGCCTCACGCCCTGCCCACCCCTCACCTGGGCGGCCACACGCCCTGCCCACCCCTCACCTGGGCAGCTTCACACCCTATCCACTTCACACCTCTTGTGTCCCACAGGTGTCCGCACCAACCTGCTGACACTGCAGCCAGCGCTGCGGACCCTCACCAACGACTACAACGGGCTCAAGAGGCAGGTGCGTGGCTTCCCTCTGCTGCTACAGGAGGCCCTGAGGAGCGTCAAGGCCGAGGTGAGCCGGCAGCAGGGCTGGGGCGAGGCCTGGAACTCTGGGGCAGATGCTACTTCCACTCTGGCTCCCTTCCAAAACTCAGCCCCCAGGCAGGAGGCCCCCCCTCACAGTTTGAAAATGGAGTGGTTGGGCAGGTATTTGGGTGATTGTCTTTCTGTGATTCTGTTTTTGTTTTGTTTTGTTTTGTTATACTGAGGATTGAATCCAGGGGCATTCTACCTCCAAACTACACCCCCAGGCCTTTATATTTTGAAACAGGTTCTCTTACGTTACTGAAGGTCTTGCTAGTTGCTGAGGCTTGCCTCGAACCTGCAATCCTTCTGTCTCAACCCCCCAACTATTGTGAATATAGGCATGAGTGCCATACCTGGCTTCTGATTCTTTAAATCAAATATGTTGCATACTATCCCAAATGTACTACACATATTCTATGTCTGCTTTATCTAGTTTTTGTGTGTGTGTGTGCATGGTGCTATGGTGCTGGTGGTCATATCAGAGCCTCATGCATGTTAGACAAGCTGTCTAGACAGAGTTACATCTCAATTCCTAGTTTTTTTTTTTTTTTCTCTTGGCACTGGGGATTGAACCCAGGGGTGTTCTACCCTAGCCCTCCTTTTTTTTTTTTTTTTTTTTGGTGGTGCTAGGGATTGAATCCAGGGGCATTCAACCTCTGAGCTACACCCCCAGCCCTATTTTCTTTTTTTATTTTGAAACAGGGTCTTGCTAGGTTGACGAGAGTCTCTCTACTTGCTGAGGCCGTTCTTGAACCTGCTATACTCCTATCTCAGCCTCCCAAGTACTAAGATTATGCGCCATATACCTAGCTCCCTAGGCCTTTTTATTTTGAAACAAGTTCTAAATTGCTGAGGCTGGCCTGGAACCTGCAATCCTCCTGTCTTAGCCTCCCAAGTATAGAATTACAGGCATGTACCACCACACTTAGCTGAGTTCCTAGTTTTTTAAAAGCTGTAATCATACAGTATGAAAATAAACAGTCTCTTACGTGCCTCTTACATGCTGAGCCTATGGCTCCTCAAGTTTGTATGACAGCTCTTTCAGAGACTAATATATTTGTAGAATAGAAAATAGTTCTTTAAAAAATGACATCAGAGCCGGGTGTGGTGGTGCACACTTGTAATCCCAGTACTTGGGGAGGCTGAGACAGGAGAATTATGAACTAGCCTCAGCTAGTGAGGCCCTCCACAACTTAGTAAGACCCTGTTTTGAAATAAAGAATAAAAAATAGGTCTGGAGGTGTAGCTTGGAGGTAAAGTGCCCCTGGGTTTAATCCCATTGCCGCAAAAAAAAATTAAAATAATAATAATAATAATAATAATAATAATGTCAGTAACCAATGGACATGGTGAAAGTCAATCCCTCCAGCCCCCAAGGGCTCCCTCTCTCTTCATATTTTCCTCAGAGTGTTCTGTGTTCTGAGCACCATTAAGCCTACTGATGTATGCAGACAAATATATATATACACTTCCCTCTTACCCAACAAAGGGGGACAGACTGCCCGTGGTTTTGCATCTTGCTTCTTCTCCCTTCAGCATGTAACATGGAGATCAGAGATCACTACCTGTCCTCTCCTCTAGATTCTTGAGCTAGACCCATTGTGCCCATTTTAGAGATGAGAAAGTTGAGGCTCAAAGATATCAAGCCGGTTGTCTCAGGTCCCCCTGCTACGGAGGGGTAGAGCTGGAATTTGAATCCAGCAGAATTGCATTGCCAGCACTGCAGAGCAAAGGCAGACTCTGGCTCTTTGCTCATTCTCAGGAGAACCTTGAGCCCTTGGCTTAGCCTCTCGGGGCTTAGTTTCTTCATGTATAACATGGGGATGCTGGCAGCACCTTCCCAGAGGGGCTAGGAAAACCTGACAGGCAGGAGCACAAGTCAAGTGCTCGGGGCGGAAGGTGACACTGCTGGGCGGGATGAGGCTGAAGCAACAGACCCACCAAGGCTATGCGTGTCCTCAGATCGGCCAGGCCATCGAGGAGGTCAACAGCAGCAACCAGGAGCTGCTGCGCAAGTACCGCCGGGAGCTGCAGCTGCGCAAGAAGTGCCACAACGAGTTGGTGCGGCTGAAAGGTGACCGCGGGCGGGTGGGCGCCGCGGGCTCTCTGATGAGCTCACCGTCACCCTTGGAGCTGTGCCTTGTCCTTGGAGCCAGCATAGCCCCCTATGTGTAGACCAGGAAACACGGGCAGAGGTTAAGGAGCTCCCTCAGAGCCGCGTGGTGCGCTGTCCAAGTCCACAGCCCCAGCGTACCCCCAGGCCTGGCTGGTCCAGGCTGCGCCCTGCACTAGGCAGAGGATGCCAGTGGCCATGTGTCCTTACCTGGGCCAGGTCAAGCTGCTGGAGGCTCCTCCATTCACTGCACCAGACCCTGGGCAGTGCCGGCTCTGCCAGGTGCCGTTCCGTGCCTGTGATTCTGCCATGGCCCCCCACACACGGTGCCCACAGCCACCATGCTTGTCTTACCTAGAAGGAAAAAGATCATTCATTACCCAGAGAACCCCAACCCTGCCCCGTTACCAGCTGCTGGGCCGATGACGGTGTTGGGGGTTCCCTTGAGCACAGAACGGGGCGTGCTCCCTGGGGGTGTCTTCTCCCTATTGGGAGCACAGGGATCCCACAAAGGGAAGGAGGCAAGAGGGGGGTGTGACCACTGCACCGTCAACCCACCCCGTGACAGTTCTGTCTATGCCCATTAGACTGTGCTAGTCATCCACTGTCCGGCCCCACATGCGCCTCTGGTGCCTGAGCCCCATCGCGGCTTTCATGGCATCCTTTTAGAGTGATAGAACAAATCCCCTGGCTCATGGGCCGAGCTTCTCGTTGGATAGATGAGGAAGTTGCATCCACAGAGAAAGAGTGTCACCAAGACTGCAGTGCCCGAGCTCCATAGCCGACCTTTGCTGCCCACCCCCAAAGTAAAACTCCTGCCTCAACAGGTCTGTTCAGGAAGAAAATGCGCTGTAGTGTGAGTGACTAATAACAGCCTTGTGGGCCACTGTCCCCGGGGCCCTTAGAACGGGGCCTCCGGGCCACCACCGTGGGCACCAGACAGAAGTCATCTGGTCTTGACTCAACCTGGGCCCATTTCTCCATCCCCAACCACTACAGGAAATATCCGGGTAATTGCTCGTGTCCGGCCAGTCACCAAAGAGGACGGGGAAGGGCCTGAGGCGGCCAATGCTGTGACCTTCGACCCTGACGACGACTCTATCATCCACCTCCTGCACAAGGGCAAGCCCGTCTCCTTCGAGCTGGACAAGGTCTTCTCCCCATGGGCCTCACAGCAGGATGTGAGTGTGGCCATGGGGGTGGCCGGCATCCACAGGGAAGAAGAGATCTGTGGACAGAGGGAAGGACGGGTGCACCGAGAGGGAGCAGGAGGAGCTGAGGACAGGACCAAGAAGGGTGGTTTCAGGGTCCCTCTCACCTTCCTTTGGGGAGAGAAAAGAGGGTGGGATGTCGCTCACTGACATATGTGCCTAGCATGGCGAGGCCCTGGGTTCCATCCCCAGCACTGAAAAAAAAAAAAAAAAAAAAGAAAGAAAAAAATATATCCTCTAGTAAGAAAGAAAGCAAAAAGAAACATTGAAATGTTATTTCTAAGTCATCAAAGGCTTGATATCAGACAAATGAATCTGTTATGTCAGATTATCATTGTTAATTTTGGATAAATTGCTATATTATTAGATATCAACCACTAAGCCAAGCATGGGAAGGAGGGATGGGGAGGGAACGGGGTGGGGATCGGGTAGGGGCTAACTGGGCGATGTGTGCATGTATGTCTACACAAGTTTTTTTTTTTTTTTATCCCATTAAGATGTATAAATACAGTGCGCCAATAAAAAAAAAAATTTAAAAACACACACCAAAACCCAAAACCAAAACTTGCAGAGCCCTGACTCTGGCCCAACACCCCCACCCCGGTGACCTGGGGCCCCAAGCTCCTCTCATCTCTGCTGGCCTGCCACACCTGCGCGCTCCTTTCCCCATGCATGCCCTGTCTTTGCTCCATCCTCTGTCCGCTGGCAGGCAGGCCCAAGTCCTCTGCCTCATTGGCCAAGTCTTCCTGGAGAGCAGGAGAGGCGGGGGAGGGCTCCGGGTCAGGGCGGTGTGCGTGGGCTGCACAGTCCGCCCTGTCTTCCAGCAGCCAGGCTGCCCACCAGGATCCCCTGAAACAGCCCAGTAGCCTCACAGGGAGCTGGTGGGCTGCAGACAGGGAGAGTGCCTGGCCTTGGAGCTGGCAGGGCCCCTGGTCTCACAGTCCCTGAAGCCCCTCACTCCCCACGCCTTGCCCCTTCCAGGTGTTCCAGGAAGTGCAGGCCTTGATCACCTCCTGCATCGACGGCTTCAATGTCTGTATCTTCGCCTATGGCCAGACGGGGGCCGGCAAGACGTACACGATGGAGGTGGGTGCCCAGCGATGGGCAGGGTCTGGATGGGGCGGCCCCTTGTTGTTGCTGCTGCTGGGCTTCCTCATCGGCTTCGGGGCTTCTGTGCCTTGCACTCTGCTCCATTTGATCCTCTTGACTGGGAGCAGAGCTGGCATGATCCACGGGAGCCCTGAGGCAGTAGGCCTGTCGAGGGGCGCCTTGCAGTGGGCACAGCAGAATTGGAGGCCAGGGGATGGGGCAACGGGGTCCAGTCCAGGGCAGCCACAGCCATGTCTCAGGCTGGAGCGTTCACCTCACTCAGCTTCCTCCTGCTGTCTGGCTGCCTGGCAGTGAGCCTAGGATGCTAGGATCATGGGCAGGTGTCAGTCCTCAGGGAGGTCCAGGGCAGTGGGAGCCACCAGCCACGTGATGGCTGTAGTGGGCAGCCCAGCTCCTACGGCAGGGTTTCATCTCCCTGCTGTGGCCAGCCCTCCTCCATGGGGTGTGGTGGGAGTGGGCACCACAGCCAAGGAATGGAGCCCTGAGACAAGGAAGAATCTAGCTAGTGTGGGTAGAAACAGAAAGCTGGCTTGGGGAGGGGGCCCTTCCTGGCACTTCCTGGCTCCTTGGGGAACTGTGGAACTCCCCAGGAAGGGAAGAGGGCAGATGTCCTGGTGTCCAGGCAAAGGGAGCGAGAGGGCTGGGCAGGCTCTGCCAGGCAGGCATCAGGATGCTCTGGGAGCCTGCCATGGAGACCCTCTCCCCCAGCCTGGGACTGGGGAGATGGGTTAGTAGGTGCAGGCCAGGCAGGCTAGGGAGGGTGGGGTGCATCTGGGGGGCTGCTGAGTGTGGAGGTGCCCCCAGAGCACCTACCCTCCCCGATGTCTGTTGAGGCCTGAGGGGTGTCAGGCACCAGCCAGGCACAAGGGGGACCTTACAGCAAAGTCAGCAGGTGCCCCAGGTGCCAGGAGGCAGTCTGCAGAGAGGGGCATCTGAGGTGAGGAACCCTGGGGGAGCCTAGGGGCTGCCAAGGGACAGCAGGGCAGAGGAAAACCTCCCCTGCGGCAGGAATGGGGGTGGGCGAGGGCCAGACTTGGCCCAGGTGGGGACCCCAGATTTCCTTCTTGAAGGGCCGGCTTGCCCAGCACCCACGAGCCCCCCGGTGGGCAGTGAGAGGGAATCACTCATCTCGGCTGCCCCTCCCAGGTGGACCAGCGGGGCCAGGTGCATGCCTGGTGTCAGCAGCCTGGCCCTCCCCCACTGCTCTGCTCTGTGTCTCAGGGCCCAGTGACGCTTAAAGATGGAGAAGCAGCCTGGGGAGGGCGTTCTGAGGGGGCAGACCCACATGCAGGGGAGCTCGGGCCAGGGACTCCCCTCCTGTGAGGGGTAGCCGAGGAGTCAGGGGCCAAGGGTACTGTGTGCACATCTCCAGGGACACTGGGGTCTTTCCTTCTGCCCTCAGGGAACCCCTGAGAACCCGGGCATCAACCAGCGCGCCCTGCAGCTGCTCTTCTCCGAGGTGCAGGAGAAGGCGTCTGACTGGGAGTACACCATCACCGTCAGTGCAGCCGAGATCTACAACGAGGTCCTCAGGTGTGTCTGGGCGTGAGGGGCCCGGGCAGGGCTGGAGCCTCCGGGGGTGGGCAGTGGGGTCTTCCTGGTGGCATCCAGCTTCTGAATGAGGCTGTGAAGGGGCCTTCTCTGGAATACATGCTGACAGCCTGGGGGCCAGCTGGTCCCAGCGGGGAAGGCCCCTCAGCCCACCCAGTGGAGGCCCTGAGAGGCGGCTCAGCCTGAGGCCTGGAGGTGTGATGGGTGGGGAACATTCCAGGCTGGGAGGCCACTGTGGGGCCAGCAGAGGCCAGGAGAGGGAGGAGGACATAACTTTCCTGCCTGCCTGTGCAGGGACCTGCTGGGGAGAGAGCCCCAGGAGAAGCTGGAGATCCGGCTGTGCCCAGATGGCAGTGGGCAGCTGTATGTGCCGGGGCTGACCGAGTTCCAGGTGCAGAGTGTGGACGACATCAATAAGGTGAGGGGCTGGGGCTTCTGGGAAGATTCTGGGGGCCCTTGACCACACGCAGAGCTTCTATGGAGGATAGAATGGGACTGGAATGCCAACCGGAATGCCATATCCTAAGCGTGCCACTGTGGGTGAGGCCCCAGGCCCCTCTGAGTCTCAGTTTCCTCATCTAAGGCACAGAGGGCGCCGTGCGGCTGGAGCTCCGGGGGCCTCATTCTGAACCCTTGCCTCTCCCTGCCCCAGGTGTTTGAGTTTGGCCACACCAACCGCACCACGGAGTTCACCAACCTGAATGAGCACAGCTCCCGCTCCCATGCCCTGCTCATCGTCACGGTGCGCGGCACGGACTGCAGCACCGGCCTCCGCACCATAGGTGAGGCGGGCGGTGGTGGCAGGGCCTGGGGGGCCCACAGCCCTCCTGGGGCAGCCGTGATCGGCCCATGCTCTCCCTGCAGGGAAGCTGAACCTGGTGGACTTGGCTGGCTCAGAGCGCGTGGGCAAGTCGGGGGCTGAGGGCAGCCGCCTGCGCGAGGCACAGCACATCAACAAGTCACTGTCGGCCCTGGGGGATGTCATTGCTGCTCTGCGCTCCCGCCAGGGCCACGTGCCCTTCCGCAACTCCAAGCTCACCTACCTGCTGCAGGATTCGCTCAGTGGCGATAGCAAGACGCTTATGGTGGTGCAGGTGAGGGCCTGGGAGCAGAGTGGGCAGCCCGCAGGTGTAGGGTTCTAGGCTGTGTGGGGAGTCCTCATCTCCAGTGGCTCCAGTGACTTGCGCCCTCCTCTGGCCCCATACATGTGCCTGTGTGTCCCCACGGCTCTCTTCTGTGTCTTTCTCCCACGTCGATTGCCCTCTGGCTCCCAGGCCAATCAAGAGGGCCTGGGAGCGCCCTCCAGTGACCTTGCTGCCCCGGCCCCCGGGCTGTGGGAGCAGCCAGACGGCATGGGTGGGGCATGAGCTCTGGTGTCCTCTAGGTGTCCCCCGTGGAGAGGAACACCAGCGAGACGCTCTACTCCCTCAAATTCGCTGAGAGGGTGCGCTCTGTGGAGCTGGGCCCTGGGACCCGCCGCGCAGAGCTCGGGTCCTGGTCAAGTCAGGAGCACCTGGAGGTACAGGGGTCACTGTGGGCCTGACTCAGGCTGGCCCTGGGCCAAGCTTGCAGGTCATGGAGGGTAGGAGGAGGTCGGAAACAGCCCAGAGGGGTGGTCATGGGGACGGCATCTTTTTGGAAGGGATAGAGCTAGAACTTGGACCCAAACCCAGCACCTCTTCTTGGCTTCAGAGGTAGTTGTGGGGGTCATCAGTTGTTAGGGGCAGGTCTCAGGCCCAGCGCATGCGAGGTGTACAGTAGGAATTAGTTTACTTTTTACATATATTACCTCACTTAAACCGTGCGCTGGCTTTGCAAGGCGGGAGTGTAGTTTCAGGAATGCAGGGAGGAGTGCAGGGAGGCCTGGTGGGTGGGAGGAGGGGCTGGGCAGTCAGCCCCCAGCCCACCTGCCTGTCCTGCTCACAGTGGGAGCCAGCTTGCCAGACCCCGTCAACGCGAGCCCACTCGGCACCCAGCTCCGGGACCAGCAGCCGCCCTGGCTCTATCAGGAGGAAGCTGCAGCCCTCGGGTGAGCTGCAGGACGTGGGCTGGGTGGGCGAGTGGTTAAGCGTCTCCACCTGATGGTCATCGCCACCAGGTGGCCCTTACCTGGATGGGTTTTCTTTGCTATTTGATGAAAGCTTACATAACTTCAGAACCTGTCTCATGGGGAGTAGTCAGGACAGGCAGTGCTGTGTCCATTTCACAGATGGAAAATCCAAGGTGCCCCAGAGAGTGGTGTGAGGAGGAGCCCATCCTGGCTTCCTAGCTGGGGTTGCTGATTCAAGATTGCCTGGGCCTCACACTGGGAGTGGAAGGCTGGGCTCACCCCATGTCCTGGAGGTATAGGCCCCACTACAGGACTGTGTCCCCTGCTTGGCCCCTCAGGACCTGGCCAGTCCTCGAGTCCAGAGGGACAGGGGCAGAAGGGTTCAGAAGGGTTCTGACTGGGGCAAGTCCACCAGTGAGACGCCTGTCACTTTGATTTCAGCCTGAAGGCTGGGGCTGCAGAGTCTCCAGGTGAGTGTGGGGCCAGCCGCCCAGGGCTGTCTGCCTGCCACCCTCCTGCTGCTGCTGCCGTGGCTGGCAGGGCTGTGTTGCTCAGCTGCTCGGGGCTGAGCCTGTCCCACTGCCTGCTGTCTGTGTGCTTCTGCCGGGCTTCCTCCTGCTCTCGCACCTGCACCTGCTATGGGCCTGGCCGCCATGCAGAACAGGTTGACGAGCCCGCCTCTCTCCTGCAGGGAAGTCGAGGCCGGTGGCTGTGTGAGGACTTGCATCCCATTGAGATTGGAGCTGGGCCCGAGGCCTGCTGTCCTGCTCCTGCTGCAACGTGGACCACAGGAGGTGGAGGCCTGACTGAGGCTCTTCTGCCCCGACCCCTCAGAGATGAGAAACATGTTCAGAAGGAATCTGTGTCTCTCAGCTATGGCTCTGGGCATAAATGGCAGGGGCTGGAAGGGCAGCGGTGGCCTTCATGCCCGGCAGGCTGGGCCCATACGAGCTAGGCCCTCGGGGAGGGCGGGACTGCGTGGGGGAGGTGGGCTCTCACCAGCGCTGGCCCAGCCTGCGGACACCCATAGTGGGTGGGCCAAAATACCTCCAGGAAGGCACAGGAACCATGGGACCTGGGCCAAGGGGCAGCTGTGTGTACCTCCCTCCAGGGAGGGGATCCTGCGGTTGGTGTGTACATGTTATGTCTAGTGTACAAAGGAGCCGCCCTCCCTGCCACGGGGCTGGGCTGTATTTATGGCCGGCAGAGGCCAGTGGGCGGGGTCCTGCGTTCCCCTCATCTGCCTGCACCAGGCACTCTCCTTGCTCGCTGGTTTCTTGGACATTTTCTTCTCTGAAATCTTATTTAAGAACTTTTGGAAGCTTAGCCATTTTTATTAAAATAAAAACTTTTTTTACACAAGTATAGTGTGACAGTGTTGGTCTCAGCCGCTATCAGCCCGATCACCGGGAGCGGGATGCGGTAAGTCGTGTCCTGCTGCCGGCTGGCCACCGCGGTCCCCAGGACCTAAATCACGTAGGGGCCACGTCCGGAACACCCGGGGACTAGGGGTCCTCCCGCCCTGCCCTCCCCAGTCTAGGCAAGTGCTACCTTCTGTTGCTTGTGGTCACAGGCACCTCCCGTGTGTGCTGCACAGACTGCCCAACAGTGGTCTCACCTCCATGCCACAGAATAGGCTGAGACTCTGGGAGCTTCAAAGACTTCTCCCAGCATCCCCAAACCACGCCTGAAGTTCTGACCTCACTGCCCATCTGCCCAGCCTTTCCTGTCTTCATCAAACTAGCCAAAGATGAACACAGCCTCCTCCCAGAGCCTCTAAGACCCCTGGTGCCCCAAGCAGCCCCCCATGGGGCTCCTCCCTGCTTGCCTGAGCTGCACTACACCCGCTGCCCTGGGAGGAGGAGGTGCTCCTCTTTAAGGATGGCGTGAGGCTGGCTCTGGCCCACCAACACTGGGGACTCCTGGAGGGACCGGAAGCTGTTTGGAGCCTGCAGGACTGGGCAGTTACCCTTTGGCCATGCCTCCGAGGCTGGAGTCCTGGCACCCTGCAGCATGCAGCTGTTGGGGCTGGGTTTACTGGCCTTTTGGGTCAAAGGACAGCTGGGAGTGTGTGGCTGAGCGTGCACTGGCCTCACCTGCTTCTCTAGCCCTGGGGGCTGGCGGCATCCTTCCCCAGTCTGAGCCTGCCCTTTGTGGTCACATCAGTTGCTCTGCTGCCCCCTGCTGGCCGCACAGCCAGGATCCCGGCCCCTGGTGCTTGAAAGGGAGTGACTAGCAGACAATCCTGGGCTGGAGAGCGGTGTGGTCATAGGATGCCCCTCTCACAAGGAAACCAGGAAATAGTTACAAATTTAATAAAATTTGCCTTATAAATTACAGCAGCAGCCCTAGGGCTTGGTTTGCTGCCCCAAGAAGCAAGAGTTGGACAGAGCGGGGCAGCTGTTACTGGAGAGGAAGTTGTCTCACAACTTGGGGCTGTGGAGTGGATCAGTGCCACTGTCTCCAGGATGGTGGTGGGGGCCAGGCAGAGGCTCACAGGCCAGTGGGTACACAGAGGACAGGAGGGGTGAGGCCAGGGCCCCCCTCCCCCCACACTTGGCTCCTCAGTCCAGACTGGCCATGAGCAGGTGCAGCTCACGGAAGGCACTGCCGTGGCGGCCACTCAGGCCCGACTTGCTCTTGACGAGGCTGCTGATGCTCTTGAGCTGCTTGTAGCAGAGCCTGCACTTGTGTAGCCTGTGGGCAGAGGGAGGCTGAAGAGGTCTCTGTGAGCCCACCCAGAGGAAGAACCCCCAGGCCCGGGACGCAGCCAGACCATTGAGGAAGCCCTGGCCGGCCCTGGGCCTCAGCTCCAGGTGCCCCATGCTCCGCTGTAAGCTATTCCAGCAGGCCATCGACATCTGCGCCCCAGCCCCATCACACACACCGGCCCTCACCTCTCCTCCCGGCTGATGTCCACACCCACAGAGGGTGGAGCTGCCAGGATGTCGGTGATCAGGGGCAGAAACCGCTGTAGGATCAGCTTCAGGGAGGTGCAGCCTGTCTGGACATAGCTTCAGGGGCAGACAGATGGATAGCGTCACAGACAGACCCAGAGCCACAGCCAGAAAGATTAGCATAGCGAGGTACACAGAGGTCAGTGAGGGGTGAGCAGGCGGGAGGCAGGCAGGCGCGCATGCACACGCACTCCAACCGCGCTGGGGTGTGGGGTGGGAGCATGCTTAGCCACCTCCTAGGATCCCTGGAGCACGCCCCCAACACACACATGCAGGCCGGGCTCCCTACCTCTCATACTTGCTCTGTAGAAGTTTCTCGATCTGCGGCAGCACCGTGGTACAGAGGTCCAGCTTCCACAAGGAGCTGGGGAGAGGCCAGGGTGGTGCCGTGAGGCCAGCCCTGACTGCCCTGCCCTGCCCCTCATGGCCACTTACGCTTTCTGGTTGACAATGTTCAGGAGGTCCACCACCACTGACAGGTCGTTGATGGCCACAGCAGAGTCCACTGATGTCTGCAAACAGAGCTCTGTCAGGGGTGGGCACGGGGCAGGGAGGTGTCATGATGGGGCTGGGTGTTCCCAAGACTGCACCTAAAACAGGGCAGGGCGTGGCCAGAGACTGGCTGCTCAGCGACAGCAGCTTGGGCCGTAATGCGGGAGGAGATACAGTCAGTTGCAGTGAGATCATGGGGCTCCCTGTCCCCCAGGGGCCCCTTCTCAGCTCTGCCCTAGGACCGGGCAGCAGGGGAGGGGTGGGAGTGGGGCCAGGCCCGGCAGGGCAGGTGCGTGCCTTGATGTCACCCGTGGTCCACACGGCCCGCACGGTGTCTAAGTTCTTGTGTCGGCTCGTGAGCACCACACACATGGTGTCATGGCCCTTGCGGATCTGCGACATGGCGTCCTCGTCCACCAGCTCCGCCTGCGGGGGGATCTTCACAGCCTATGTGGGACAGGCGTCCAGATGCAGGCCAGGTACCCGGACACTGGCACCGGAGCAGGCGGCACAGGTCTGCCCCGCCCCGTGGCTGGGTCCCCACTCACAGGCAGGAAGTCGGAGGCCTTCAGCCCGACGGGCTCGTTGCGCATGGCAGGGATGATGGCAGGCTCACCCTTGGGTGCAGGCGTGGATGTGACGACTGGGGGCCGGGGCAGGACCTCGAGCTATAGGAGTCAGGGGCTCAGCGAGCAGGTGGCTGGCACGATCCTCCACCCCACCTCCCGCCATAGGACTCCCCAGTGCTGGCTCAGGCCTCCAGCCCCACTTGACGCCTCTTCATGGGGACGTACATTTGGCACGGGGAGTTGCACGTCCGTGGCTGGGCTGGGCTTCACGGGCTCCTTCACTGTGGCTAAGTCTGGGGGCAAAGGGCAAAGACTGCAGGGTCAGGCCAGGAGCAGGGGCTGCTGGGAAGAGGGCAGGACTTGGGCAGCATTTGTAATGGGAAGGGCAGAGCAGGAGACTGGGGCAGCCCAGGAGGGGGCTGGGGAGACTGTCAGCAGGGTGAGGGTCCTGGAGAGGCTGAGGGCAGGGGCTGGGCCTGTCTCTTCCTGTACTCAGATCTGCTGTGACTGACACCCAGGAGTTCCAGGGCAATCTTGTCACTAGGAACGGAGGAGGGTGCAGTGGAGGAGCGAGGGTGGAGTGTGGACAGTGGACAGGAAGTAGAGGAAGAGGCCCTTAGGAAACCCAGCCTCAGGAGAAGAAAGGAGGTGGAGGAGAGGGATGCCATGGAGGACACGGGTCTCACCCCTGCCTTCTCCATCCTAAAACAGAACATATATCTTTCTAATCCCAAATGTCCAGGCAGGTCCTGGCCTCCTGGGCTGGTCAGACCTGTCCCAGGCCCTGGCCCCTCAGCCTCCTCCCTGTTCCTTCCCCTGGGGCCCTTGGGCCTCAGAGCCTCCCCCAGCCCCGATGAGGTGACTCGACTGTCCCCTGTGCACGTGCCCTCAGGCATGAGCCCTTGAAGGGGGCACCTGCCCACCTCACTCCTGCTCAGCCACCAGAAGTTGCCCAGGGCCCAGCACACAGCGGCGCTTTGGTCCAGCAGAGGGGGCCTAGGAGAGGGGCTCGTCAGGTGGTGGTTCACAAGGAGAGGACCACAGGGACCACCGCCCGAGGCCAGGCTGCCCACACTCACCGTCCTCTGGGGGTGCTGGGAAGGGCTCGCTTCTTCGGGGCGGCGTCCGGCCTACCAAAGCAAAGGGGGCTGGCTGAGCTCTCCTGGCCGGGCCCACCTGGGGCCTGAGGCTGAATCAGGATGTGGAGATGGAAGGCGGTTCCCAGGCACCTGCCCTGGGCCGCTGTGCCTGATGTGGTGACCAGGAGCCTTGAGCCCTTAGCAGGGACAGGGGGGGGGCACTGCATGGAGAGTGCCCAGGCTGCTACCCTCGGTTCCCTGGGAGCAGAGGCAGAGAGCCTGGAGGCCCAGAGGGCTGGGGATGAAGCTGAAGGGATGCCCTCCCTGAGGAAACCCTGGCCTCTGTCTCCAACAGGGACGCTGGGGCTGGGGGCTCACTGATGCTGTTCTTGGGCTGGAAGATCTCCGAGTATTCCTCAGCATTTTGGATCTCGGCCCTGGACTCCCGCTCGTCTTTGTCGTCCTCGCTGCTGGGGCTGCGGCGCTCACTCTCTGAGTTGTGCTTTACCCTGGGGCACAGGGCCAGCCAAAGGAAGGCAGGGCCCAGGTGAGGCCGGGGCTGGGCCTCAGCCTCCCGCACAGTGTCCTCCAGGGCCTGGGCACCCACCTCTGCGGCTTGCTGCAGGTCGTGCTGGGCCGCTCGTAGATGCGCCGGAGGGGGGCGCTGGGGTTGGGCAGCTGCTGCGTCAGGGGCTGGCTGTCCTGCACAGGGTCCTGGGCCACCGTGCCCGTCCTGGTGACCCGCGTCAGGTCCACCACATAAGAGGAGACGTTGCTCTGGGAGAAGGCCACGCCTATCTGCAGGAAGTGGCAGAGCTGGGGCCGGGGAGCAAGATCCTAGTAGGGTCGGGTGCGAGCGAGGGAGTCTGAGGTGGAGATGGGCAGGTGGCATGGAGGGGTGGGCAGTGGGCACCTCGGCTCTCACCAGCTGGTCATTGCAGATAGCCAGGTCGGCCACCTTGCCCCAGTTGACGAGGACCACGTCAAAGCAGCGCTCTGGCTCCCAGCCGTAGACACGCAGCGAGTCCTGGCAGCCACTGTATAGGCAGCAGCCATCAGGGTTGAAGAGGACGCTCCTGGCCAAGTAAGAGTTGGCAGTGGGTCCTGGGGCACTCGGCCTGAACTCTACCCCAAGGAATCGTGGTAGCCCAGGACAGAGATGAACACAAAGTAGAGACGGGGAAGGACCAGGCACACCCGCATCCCGCTGCCCAGGAGGGCCTGGGCCCACCCACTCCACTGCTTGCCTACCTGACCGGCCCTGGCTCCCCTTCGATGCAGCTCACCACCTGGAATTTCTCCAGGTCCCAAAAACGTATTGTTCTGTAAAGATAGCCACTTTGTGCTGGGAAGCCAGCCCCCCATCCTGGCCCCTAACCCAGGCAGCTGCTTCTTTCCAGACTCCTCTCCCCCCAGGGCCACTGAGAGCAATGTGGAATGGGGTGGGGCGGAGGCTGGCCCTGCATGGTCAGAGGGTGAGGGCTCAGCAAGGGGTGTCCGTGATCTAGGCTGACAGGATGGCCTTGCCTGCTGGGCTGGCTTCCAGCTGTGGGCCTCCCTGCACTGTGGGTCTTGGGTCCTGACACACCCATGACGCACAGGCCCAGGACACAGGGTCTGGGATGCAGAGCCATGGGGTGAGGAGATGGGACCAGGGTCCAATGTCTCCATGTTCATCAGGCACATCCCACCCAAGACAGGGAGAGAAGACAGAGAAGGCGAGGGGCAGCAGTTGTGGTCAATGTGTCTTCTCTTTCTCACCTGTCAGAGCTACCGGAGGCCAGGAGGTATTCATTGGGGTGAAACTCCACCACGTTGACAGGCCCCGTGTGACCAGGGAACTCAGACATCATCTTGCCAGCAGTCAGATCCCAGAGCTGGGGACAGGTGAGTAGAGGTCACGCCTAGGCCAGAACTTTGGCTTCCCACTCACCCTCTAATCCAGCCCCAGCCCTGTCCCAAGCTGCCTTTCCCTCTGCACAGGCATGGGCACAGGAGGGATCATCACGAGAAGGGAGGAGGGCCAGCCTGGAAGTGACCAGCAGGCCTTAGACCTTGAGCCCAGGCCAGGCGAAAGCTACCTTCACCGTATGGTCGTCTGCGGCCGATGCCAACCACTTCCCGTCAGGGCTGAAGCGGAGACACCTCACGGCCTGGCTGTGGCCCTGAGGAGAGAAGACAAAGCACCAAGCTCACCGAGGGCCTGGCCTCTCCCCAGCTCCTCCACCCCTGCCCCAACGGTGCCTTCCTGGGGAACAGGCACAGAGGGGACCCGTGGTCACAGTCGGGAGATGTCGGAGAGGGACACTTCTCTACGTGTGGCCAGGGACTCCTAGTCCTGCAGGGCTCCAGGAAACAAGATGGCATGGTCATGTCATTTGGGAAGCATTGCATTTTACAGCCTCTCTTGAAGAATTTTACGCCCTCTTTAATGTTAAAGGCGCTGAAAACCTTCAAAAATAATTCTTTGTTAAGCACAGTGCTGCCAAACTCTTGTGATGAGGAATCCCCTTCGCCTAATGACGCCAGTTACCTGCCAGGGTACAGAGCAGTTTGATAAGACAGGCTCTTGGGGATGGGTGGAAAGCCAGGAGCCCATGTGGACCACCCAGAGCCACTCCCGCACCCCTACAGACCCATGTTACATGCCCTCACCCACGATGGACAACAGTCCCTCGCTGCCAGGGGTGCGTCCTTACCCTGTACCGGAAGACACAGCCTTTCCTCCTGATGTCCCAGAGCTGTGAGGGAGAAGCAGAGGGGCAGGGGCAGGAGAGGTCAGGACCAGTCCTGGAGCCTGGGCCAGGGGCAGTGTGCATCCTGAGCAGAGAGGGGGCTCTGGGGCTCTCCAGGTCATGACGGCCACCGTGACAGAGGCCTGGAAACTGTAACCCCTCCTAAGTAGCCGGGGTTACAGGTGTGTCACACTGTGCCCAGCAGACAGCAACCACCTCTATCATTACTTAAGTCCCCTCAGAATGTATCACACACCCCCTCAAGTTGGGCGAGCTGAGGCCAAGTGCTTGGCAAGCACCAGCAGTGCCCCTTCCCCAGGAGGGTGTGGACGCTGCGAAGGGAGGGTGCCCAGACACGGGAGGAAGCCCATCCCTCACGACAGTCCTGCTGCTGCCAGGAGGAGACACAGGCAGAACGGCACACACCTTGATGTTCGTGTCCTGGGAACCTGAGGCCACAAACTCGCCATAGGGGTGGAAATCCAGGCTGCAGATGTTGGCTTTGTGTCCCATGAGTGTGCGAAGAACTAACAAGGCAAAGGAAAGCAGAGAGGATGGTGTGAAGGCCAAGGGGGTGGGCAGAGCGGGCTGCTGGGCTCATCTGCATGTTTCAGGGCTGAATGCACAGAAAACCAACACGCAGAGCTTAAAAATAGGGCTCAACCGGACTCCCACGGCCTAACAACTAGCTTCTTTTCTTTCTTTCTTTCTTTTTTTTCTTTTTTTTTTTTCTTGCAGTACCGGGGATGGTAGAACCCAGGGGCGTTCTACCACTGAGCTACATTTTATGTAGCTTTTTATTTATTATGAAGCAGGGTCTAAGTTGCTGAGGCTGGCCTCACACTTATGATCTTCCTGCCTTGGCCTCCTAAGTAGCTGGGGTTACAGGTGTGCAACACTGTGCCCAGAAGACAGCAACCACCTCTATCATTACTTGAGACATCCCAAAATGTATCACACACCCCCACAGCCTGTGTCTCTGTGCCAGTGTGCTCCCACATACGCAAAGCCCCAGAGGCAGCAGAGCCGGGCAACTGCACTCAGCTTGGGCCCTGCAGCCGTGGAAACTGCTGCCTGCAGGGCAAACATGCTACTCAAGACCCAAGACCGTGCCAAAGAGAAATCAAGAGAGAGATTCCAGCCAGGAAATACAGTTGGAGAGAGAAATCCAGGAGGGTGTTATGGAGGAGGCCGTGTCTGAACAGATGTCAGAGGACGAGGTACGCCGCTGGGTAGACAGATGTGGAGGGCCTGTCTGGTATTTCTGGGTGACGCCTATCCGTGGGATCTTTAGGGTGGCCACGAGGTCAAGTGGAGGGGCTGTGGAAAGGGAGAAGAGGCAGAGAGAATATGGCCAGGGGCGGACTGATCACCACCGCTGCCCTAGGAGCCACATCCACCCGCTACGGTCTGGCAGATGGCTCCAGCTGAGAGGCAAACCTGTGCTACCATCTTGAAGTGCTCTCTACCACCACTCAGATTTGTCTCACAGGTCTTCCTTTTGGAAGATTTATACTTCTGCTGTCTGCCCGTGGGCACTGGGAGCCAAGAGGCGGAGTCCAGCCATCTTCAGGTTTGAGCCAACGTGGGGTAGTACGTTCTCTGTTGCAGGAGGTGCCCAAGACGGCAGAAGTAACACTTCATGAGCAGGAGCATGGAGGTCTGAGCACTGGGTGAATAAATGAATTCTCCCGTGTGATCTTCTCCATCCCTCAACAACAGGCCAGGGGCTTGGGAGGCAGGCAAAACCGGAAGCAGTGCCGGCTCTTCTCCTGGCTGGCGGTGCGGCCCTGGACACGCACTCTCGTGGAGCATCGAATTGGGTCATGGTCAGAAATGAGTCAAAAAAGAACATAAAGTGCCAGGCGTGGGCCTGACACATGCCAAGTGCCCAATAAATGCCGGCTATAATCATTCCCGCTGATTTCTTCCCACGGAAGGTCTGCCTTCAGCTTCTGGTCTGACCATCTCTCCTCCTCAGGCCTGGGAGCACCTGTCCTGCTTCTGCCTCCTCTGGCCTCTGTGATGATGCACTACCCAGGGCTCTGGCCACGTGGGGACCTCCCCTGTCTCCAGGACGCCCACCGAGAACATTTCCGGTGTTCAGGAGGCTGAGCAATTTCACTGCGTTAGGTCACCAGGTCTCTCTGACCACACCAGGAGGTAGGCAAGGGCCGAGGCTTACAGGGTGCAACAGCCTGGCTGAAGCTGAACAGCAGGGTGCAGGCGGGAAGCAGGGCCGGGCTCCGCAGCAGCAGCATCCCCCTCCTCCACCTCAAGTCCGCCATAGCTGCTGGTGCAGGCAGGTACACGTCAGAGCAGGATGAAAGGGAGCTGTTGTCATCATCCACCTTGGGGACAAAGGCCGCTGTTCCATCTAGCTTAAGTGTTTTCTGTAGCAGGCCCTGCTAGGCACTGGAGCCGAGACTATACCTCCCTTACCCCAAGGAGTGACAGGACCCTGAGCCACAGTCTCCTTGCTCTCAGCGCATGTGCTGCCGAGAGTTCGCATCGTCTTGCTGGCCGAGGTGTCCTTAGGCACAGGCTGCTCAGGCTGCACACTGGCTCCTACTCCTGTCCCCACCAACCTCCACCTCCAGCTTTGCATCCACAGCAAGGATTCAGAAATACCAGCCCGCCCCCACAGGCCGTGGTGGGCCGCACCCTGCCCTGTGTTTTCCTGTGGGATCCACCAGGCTGACCCGCCCTCGCCCTCTGGCTGCACCGTGGAGAGCTGGCAGGACCACATTCTTCTGGGATGACTTCTGCCCTTGCTCATCTGCCCCAGGTGATGTGGGGCTCAGACACAGGATCCAGAGGTTGCAGACTGGAGGAGCACCTGGGTCTGTCTGTCCCACGTGGGAACCTTCAAGTCCTCCCAGTGGAGCAGCTACTTAGCCTCTGCTCAGCACATCTGTTTCAGGGCAACCATGTTACAGTGACTCTTAGAACTCTTCTGCGCCCGCTTCAACAGGCCTCTTGTCACGGTCATGCTCTGGCAAGCGCGATGGATGTTGGTCTGAGGTGCCAGCTCTGCTCTGAGGGTGAGCTTCTGAGAACCCTCCAACTCAGTGGTAGAGCAGGGGGCACTGGGATGGGAGACTGACACGAGGATCCAAGTCCAGCTTCCTGCAGCCCGGGGCCTTTCCCAAACTCGGTGTCCTTTCCAGGCCTCAGCTTATTCATCTGCCAAGTCAGGGGCCCTGACAACCTGGTTTGACATCAGAACTGCTTGAAAGCTTACTGAAGCTAGACTTGGGGCCCACCCCACTACCAAATCAGGTTCTCAGGGGTGTGGTGTGGGCCATGTGTTTACAATGGGCTCCTTGCGCAGCGTCCGCCGCAGGAGCCCCCAGCTCCCCAGTTCTACTCCATGGCCACCAGTAGTTGCTCACATTTCCCTTATGAGCAAGACGCTGTAGCCGAGGTAGCCAGGCAGGGGCACGGGGCCTTGGCTTCCTGCTTTGGCCCTTGCTCTTCAGTGAGTCTCAAGTGGCTGTTGGTAACCACTGGGCTTCGGGTCCAGGCAGAGGCTGGCCACTTCCCGCCCCAGCTGGTCTACCTTCTGTCAGAGCCCACCATCCTGCACCCACCACTTCTCAGCCCGCCGAGTCCAATGATGTCCACACACAGCAGGCCCGGGCCCGGGTGTGGCCAGTAACTGGAGCATGTGCTAGATGCAGGGCAGGCAGCTATCTGTCATCAGAGGGGTCCTGGGGCTGTTGTTCTTCAAAAGACCTTACCAGTGGGCAAGCGTCACTCCAGAAGCCCAGGGGCACCCTGGTCTGGGATCATCACGAACAAGAACACTGTTCTCGAGCAGTGAGCCTCAGTGTTGGGCACACATGGCTGCCGTCCCACAGAAGATACAGAGCATGTGTCAGATGAGAGGCCTAGGAAAGCTGTGTCGTCTCAGCCAGGCACAGAGGCTCGGTCTGGAAAAGTAGCCTCGACCAAATCTGCACTCTCCCTAGCTGTGGTAGGTGGCCTCCAGCATGGCATGCCCGGAGGCCCAGGCCAGAGCTGCCGAGCAGCAGCACTCTGCAGGCGCTATCTGGATCTCCAGTGCTGGCCTGCACAGTGTTCTGCAAAATATGTTGAATTCGATGTCAACCCTGCAAGGCAGGTGGATTCCACATACATTTCCAGGTTTGTGACAAGTCCACGGAGCTGGCTGCACTGTACCAAACTGTCATTTGGCAAGGGCCACTGAGCCTGAGAGGCAGCCCCACTTGCAGAGAAGGCGAGGCTCTCTTGTGATCCAAAATTAAGGGTGTGAGTTTCCAAACTGAAAGGACCCAGTGAAGCCCCAGCTCAAGGATGAAAATAACAGTCACACCAAGGATCATGGTGGCGAAATGTCAGAATGCTGGGATACAGACCCTACAGGCTCAGGAGTGGGGAGAGAGGGAGGGAGGAAGCAGATCCCATGCAAAGGACCCAGCATGAGGACCGCAATGGTTCTATGGCAGCCCTGGAACCTAAAAGCCAGGGAGCCATGCCCTCACAATTCTGAGGGGAAGTAAGTGGGACCCAGGGCAGCAGAGACAGAGCGACGCGGAGGTCCAGGGTACAGGAGGGCCGCAGGCCAAGTGCTCCTAGCCACTAGGACCTGAGGAACAGAGCTCCAAGAAGAGACAGCTGGATTATGGGATGGGCTTGAAGCAGACAGGAGGAACTTTACATTTCTGGTAGAGAATTTGTGATGAAGAGGTAACAGGAATGTAGAAAACACACAGATGAGAAAAAGGAACAATTATTAAACTCCAGGGAAATATAATCAGTTGTTAATAGTACTCATGCAGTGTTACAACATAAACATATTTAAATAGTGGCTTTGAGATGATGGGAAGAGAAATGTGAGAAATGTGAGCTAGAGGTAGCTGTGAGAGCCAGATCCCCATCTTCCATAAGAGGAGGGCAATATTTAATGTATACATTTAACAAAATCAAAAGGAAGATAAAAGAGAAATTACAGTGCCACCTTGTTGTTTACAAAAGCACAGAAAGAGCTGGGAATGTAGCTCGGTGGGAGAGTGCTTGCCTAGCATGCACAAGGCCTTGGGTTTGATCCCCAGCACCATTAAAAACTAAGATGAAAAATATTAAAACTCAGGCATGGCAGTGCACGTCTGTAATTCCAGTACTTGGGAGGCTGAGACAGGAGGACCACAGGTTTGTGGCCAGCCGCAGCAATTTACTGAGGCCCTTGGCAATTTAGCAAAATCCTATTTCAAAATAGAAAAACAAATAGGGAAAATTCCCTTGGGTCCCATCCCCAGCACCACACAGTTAGATGATAGATAGATAAATAAAAAGAGAAAGAAAAAGGAAAGAAGGAAGGAAGAGAGGGAGGAAGGAAGGAGTTGGGAATTGGTACAAGGATAGGTAAAGGACCGATAGCTAAAGCAGGAAACAAAGGAGGAAGGAGCTGGCAAAGGTTTCTGCTTTCCATCATGATTAATCCTAGAATTATCTGCACTTGACTTTTAAACTATGCATTAAGTCTACCAAGGTGAACACTAAATTCAAGTGAACAGAACACAAGCATCAGAGCTCAGGTTGAGGGGGGCAGCCCCGAGCTGGGGCCTGTGCTCCCCAGTTCTTCACAGCTCCCCTTACAGTGTCTACTGCTCATCCGTGTGTCCTGCGGGGCCCATAGTGGGATCTGACTTCCAGGTTCTGAACACACACACACCCACACACGCACGCACGCACGCACGCATCTGCCCATCCACATGGCTGTTCATTCAGACATTTCTTGGGCACCTCCTCAGTTGCCCAGTGTTCAGGGGACCGCAGTGCAAGCCGCCACCAGGCTAAGGGGTGGATGGGCACTGCACCATCTGGCCAGTGCTCTAGGAGCAAAGCACACGGGCTTCCTGGAGGAAGTGGTACAATGACCTGAGCACAAGACAGCAGCTTGGAGGCCTACTTTTGGCAGCTTCCAGGTCCCAGACGCGGATGGAGCCCGACTGGGAGCCGGCCACAATGAGCTCCTCAGGGGTGTTGAGGCGGACACTCTCCACTGGGGACGTGTGACCCGTGAGGCTCTGTGGAGAGAGGGCGGCAACTTCAGTGCACTGCAGGGACCCCCACCACCGCAGCTTCTGTCCCCAGTTCGGGCTCCTGGAGAAAGACTTCAAAGAGAAGCAGCTAACACAGGGAGGTTGCTCCCCAGGGCCATGCCAGGCTCCTGGCAGCCATTTCTGTATGGCTGTTTTTTTTCTGCCTCAGCTCCAGGGCTAAAAGAGCCAAGCCAGCCGGGTGTGGTGGCGCGCGCTTGTAATCCCAGCATTTGGGAAGCTGAGACCAGAGAGGATCACAGTTCACGGACAGCCTCAACTACTTAGCCCTCAGCAATTTAGTGAGACCCTGTTTCAAAACAAAGAATACAAAATAGGGCAGGGGGTATAGCTCGGAGGTCAAATGCCCTTGGGTTCCATCCCAGACCTACAAAAACATAAAAATAAAAATAAAAAATAAAAGAGCGAAGCCCAAGTCATCTTCCACCCCCCCACCCCATCCGAGTACAGGCATCACCCATAGAAATGGCCCTGGGCCCCCTGGAGGGGAGCAGCTGGCCAAGCTGGAGGGAGTCCACCTGCCCTCCAGGCTCTCCCATCTCCACATCTGCCTGGCGCAGCCCCTTGGTGAGGGGCGCGTGGCAGGCATGGATCTCGCCCCTCTGGGTGCCTGGCTGCCCACCCAGTGGGGGAGCCTCCCATGGAAGCCAGAGGCTTGGGAGTGACTCTACAAAGGGACAAGTGGGTTCGCCCAATCCAAGCTGGGCAGGGCTGCGCTCTGAGGGCGGGAGGTGCTGGCATCTCTGGCTTCTGGAAAAGAGGCTGGAGCCTGAGGGTCCGTCATTCCCTGCCTGGTGCTGGCCACCCCACAGCACAGTGGTGACTCCATCAGTTTGCTCAGACAACATTCCCACTGGAGGGGGAGGGAAAGCTGCTTCTTAGCAGAAGTACCTAGAGACCCGGTAGTTACAGGAAGCCTGTGTGACTCCAACCAACTCTGGTGGGCGTCTAGATGGACACAAACTCCGGGAAACACAACCGGGCAAAACCCGCCCACAATGGAACCTCCTGCCCCAGCCTAGTATGTGCCACCAAACCCGGCTGCAGGGACTCTTCTGAACATGAGATCTGAGACTACATAAATGCCCATCCTGGGAAACTGATTAGCTAAGCAGTAGTAAAACTATCTGCCATAGAAATAAATGAGGCAACTGTTTAAACATAATAAAGATTAATTCCCATGATACTTTTAGGTGAAAAAAGACTAAGGATGGTACATATAGTATAATACCATTTATATAAAAAAGTAGGAGAGGGGCACAGATATACTTATTTGTTCAATTATATATAAAATAAATCTAGATGATTACAAAAAGAGTTTGGAGCCATGGTGGTTTCCAGGGAAGGATATAGCAGCCGGGCAAGGGAGAAAGACTTCGCTCTTCGTCCTCTATCTTTTGGATGCTGAGACATAGGAGTATCTCACATTTTCAAAAGTATATGAAAATGGAGGGCTGGGTATATAACTTGGTGGTAGAGTGCTTGCCTAGAATTTGCAAGGCTTTGGATTTAATCTCCAAAGCTACCAAAAAAAAAAAAAAAAAAAAAAAAAAAGGAACGTGTGCAGAGGGAGTACCAGGAACACGCCTTCCCAGGCATGAGACACTGAGCGGCCCGAGTGCCTGCTCTGAGGATGGGCGGGGAGGGCAGGTTCCTATGCTGCTGTCTAGAATGTACATTGATTTTTAGAGGGTAATTTGGCGATATGTTCTGAAAGCTCTTTTTAAAAAGTGCACATCCATGGATAAAATGCAATGACCACAGATCCGCAAAAAGGTCTGGTGGAAGAAGACGTCAGCGGTGTGGTCTACCAGAGCCCCAAATGGCAAGAGCCTTGGTGCAGATAACAGGGTGTGGCTAAGCTAATGACGGTTCATTCCTATAATGGAATACCAGGGAGCCATTAAAATCTGTGTTGTAAAAGAATATTTGTTGACATACAAAAGTCCTCAAAACATTGTTACTCTAAATAAGCCAGGTTACACAATAAGATAGCATTCTGGAGATGTATTTTTATAATAGCTATGTGTATCTATGTGTTTATGTGTCTATGTATTTGTATATACAGGTGCGGACACACAGGTACCTGTATGTGTATCTATCTCAGCAACTAGAAAGGTATGGACCAAAACACCAACCGTGGAGGTCTTTGGAAAACAGAGCTGTCTGTAATGTGTATCTTTCCCATTCTTTATGCTTTCCTGCTTTGGAAAGCAGTTTCTAGCACTGAATATGGTTGTGTAACTAGGAGACACTGCTCTTAAAGAACTGGCTTCCTAACCAGAAGTAACTGGGTCCCCTCAAATCCTTTTTGTGGACAGAGGTGAGAAATGAATCAAAATAAACATCACCACCCCCAGTGTCAGACAGGCAGGTGGGGAGGACCTTTCATCTCGGCCACAGGCCCAGGGCTTATCTGGACTTTGCCATGTAGACTCGGGAGTTGTGTTACCCTGGCCAGGTGGCTCCCCCATTCTTGAGGGCTGGCCACTGTCCCAGCCAGCCTGGGCCCTCCACAGCCAGGGCAGCACTGACGTGTGCTGTGCCCACCCCTGCCTGGGCTGGGGCCCCCAGAAGACAGGATTCCTTGCACTCAAAGGTCCTGCTCCAGGCCCCAGCCTGCGCACCGCACAGTCCCCTCCCAGCCTGTGTCTTGGGCTCACCATGATACAGTTAGGCTTGTTGATGGACCACAGGTTGACTCGGCAGTCGTCCCCGCCTGTGGCCAGCAGCCGCCCGGAGGCTTTGCCCAGCACCAGTGAGGACACATTGCTGGCGTGGGCGACGATCTCCTCTACACAGGGAAGGAGAGGGAGAAGGCAGTCAGGAGGCCTGGACGAAGCCACACAGAGGAGATGCCCTGCTCAGCCCCCAGCTCTGCAACCTGAAACTGACACAGCTCCTGAGCTGAAGGAGCAGCAAGAGGGCGGCGTGTGGGCCCGAGACCGAAACGACGGTCTCAACTTCAGTCAGTCTGGTCCTTCCCTCTGTCTCCTGATTTTCACCTTCTGCATACCAACTGGTAATATTTACAGTCAGCCCTCTGTATGTGCAGATTCAACCAACTACTGATTGAAACTGTTAGAAAGGACGTGTATACACACTGAACATGGATAGACTTTTGTTGCGTTGTTGCTATTCCCTAAGTAATATAGTGTAACACTTATTTACACAGCACATACAACAACGAGGTATTATAAGTAATCTGGAGATGATTTCAAGTGCATGGAAAGATGTGATAGATCCTACACTCTGTCATTTTGTATAAGGGACTGGAGCATCTGTGGATTTTGACACCCACACACAGGGGTCCTGGAACCAAGCCTACCTAGATACTGAAGGATGACAAAAACTCAACTTTTAAAATTAACTTGCTATTTTCACTTACCTTTGTCTTAAGCAATACTCTCTATTGATATGCTCCTGGTATTTTCTTCATGATACAAAAAAATTAAAATAAAAAGAGAGGGCACTAGCTAAGTGCCTTCTCACCATGCGTATACACAAGTGCTTCGGGATGTAATTTCAAGACGACTCAAGTCAGCTCCAGGCGGGCTGTCCCCAGGCGAGCTCAGACAGGGCTTCGGCTCACGTTATCGGTCCTCAGGTGCCAGGCTGCGCTCTGCCGGCTGCTCTTGTAGAGCCATGTGAGCATCCCCTCTAAGGGCCACAATGGGCGACAACAGGGCCTGGCCCGCGGGGTGGCTGTAGCTTCACTAGAACCTGGCTCCAAGCTGCTGCTTGTGGGTGGTAGGCAGACTAAGAACGAGGGGCCACAGGGGCAGGGAGACACAGGTTGGCCCCACGAGGAGGGCGGGGGTGGGGTAAGGGCTGACCACACAGAGCGGGAGATAAGGCCCGTGAGTAGCCACCAGGGCCTCTGGCCTGGACTGTGGGGCCGTGATGGGGGCTACAGATGTGCACCCTGGGAGGCCTCGTCAGGGCTCTGAAGGGAACGAAACACAGGTGAGGAACCAAGTGGCGGCCAGGCCTCTAAGTCAGTCGCTGGGTAAGTTCCTCCTGGGAACCAAGAGGGGAGATAGATCCCTCCACACAGGCAAAGGAAAACCCCAAGGTGCCGACGCCCAAAGGCACCTGGGAGGCCTGCTTGGGTAACTCGGAGGAAAAGGTTTGTGTCATGGCCCTTCCTCCACCCTGGCTTTACCTCCACCCTGGGTGGCTGGTATGAGCCCAGGGAAGCCAGGCAGCCTGGCTCCGAGCAGCTAGCAAAGACCTCAGGGATGACACCTCCCTACACGCCCTGGCCAGGGCAGAGCCCCAGCACCCAGCCGCAGCCAGGGCAAGTTCTGTGCTGGCCCAGACATCAGCCTGGGCATTGGAGACCATTTGTAGATCTGAGGGAGCTGAGCCCCCTTCTAGTCCCCATCTAAACCACAGAGCCTCTGGACCCTGGGGACAGATGACCGGGGCCTCTGGCCGCAGGCGCCTGTTTGTCCAGGAGCTTCTCCTGACCCAGCAACAGGGCAGCCCCCTTCTCCCTTGAGCCCTGTCTTCTCCTCTATAGTCACGCGGTCAGCACGGCCTTCTCCCTGGAGGCCTCTCTCAGTCTGCCCCGGCCCTTACCCTTTCCACTGAACCTTACTGGGCCTTAGGACTGCTGTCCCTGGAGACTGCCATTAGTACCTAACTGAAGTATTTCCAGGGTGCCTGCTCAGCCTGCACTGGGCAGCTGTGGAAAATGAGGGAGTTGGCTCCTGCCTTTAGGCTCCAGTGTGATCAGCTGGTTCCTGGACAGGGCATGGAGCTAGAAGAACCACAGACTTGGGGGAAAGAGGTTCCTCTCCTCTACCAGCCTGACCAGGCACTGATAGGAGCCCATGGGGATGGCGGGGGCCACCAGCAGTGAAGGCAAGGGCGCTGGCCAAGACTCCCCCTTTGGCCTGGCTTAAAGGACATCTACCAGCAATGGCCGCCCATGCGTGGGTACCTGATATAATGCAAAGAGATCACAATCCTCAGTCTGTTGGCAGGCCATGGTACAGCTGCTGCTCACCCTGTGGCGCAAGCGCACACCAGTTTCCCAGTCTCTGGTGGTATATAACGTGTGCCACACATACTGGCTAAAGCCAGGGACCACTCTGTGTTCTGGCCAGAGGTGCTGAGGACTTGCATCCTAGATAGAAGATGAGAACTGGGCTTCAACAGCCCCATGTTGGCCAAACATCTTTTGATCCTCACTAGATTCTAGAGGTGCCAGGAGTCAGAGGCCACATGGCCTTGGGCTCTTCAGACAGTTTAAACTCAGGGAAACCTCTGTGCACATAAGATGGTCAGCAGACGCCCAGTATGCCTGGTCATCCCCCCCACCACACACACACTTAAATACTCTGATGGCTTGGTCTTCCCTTTAAGATAAAGCCAGAAGAGCTGGGGTCCTACAGACATGCAGTTCTGGCTCACGGCTCACGCAGCTTCCAGCATCCCCTGCCTCACCCTCCACCCTGATCACTCAGTCAAACGGTTAAAGCACATGTGCCAGTTTGGTACTAGAGAAGAACTGGAAGTGGGTGGATGTGGTGATCCAGTTCCTGCCAGTTGCTTCTCCAGGCTGAGATACCCTTGTACAGCAACCTTGGCTGTTTTGTCCACTGCAACCTCCCCAGTGCTGGCTCTACGCTCAAGAAAGACCAACTGTTGAAGAAATGGTACAATCCCAATAAATATGAGGCCACTCTGTCAAAGTATCACCATACTTTGGGGAGGCATGAAAAGGTTCTCCCAGAACACTAGGGCTTTGGAGAATAATATAAAAATGCCCAGACCTCTCACTTTACAAATGATGAAACTGAGGTCCAGCAAAAAGCTTTGCCCAGGATCTCATGATTAAAACGTGATAAAAGCCAGGTGTGGTGGCACAGGCTTGTAATCCCAACATTCGGGAGGCTGAAACCAGAGGATTGCGGTTCGTGGACAGCCTCAGATACATAGTGAGGCCCTCCGCAACTTAGTGAGACCCTGTTTCTTTTTTTTTTTGGTGGTACTGGGGGTGGAACCCAGAGGCTTTCTACCTCCGGGCTATACTCCCAGACCCATTTTATATTTTATTTGGAAACAGGGTCTCACTAAGTTGCTGAGGTTGGCTTCGAACCTGCGCGATCCTCCTGTCTCAGCCTCCCAAGCGCGGGGATTACAAGCATGCGCCACCACGCCCGGCTCGAGACCCTGTTTCAAAATAAAGAATAAAAATAGGGCAGGGGATGTGGCTCAGAGGTCAAATGCCCCTGGGTTCCATCCCCAGAGCCGCAAAAAACCAAAACAAAACAAAACAAAAAAGTGATGGAGCCTTATCCATGCTCCTGAAAACAGCCAGGGACAGCTCACTCCAGAGGGTAAGAACACATCAAATCTATGCCAACAAGTCCTACCTGGGGTAGGGCCCACCAGGGTGCCAACATATACAGCAGTTCTCCAAACATGATCTGGGGCCTTTAGGATCCTCAAGATCCTTTCGCAGGGTTCAAAAAGACACAACTGTCTTCTGAATAATACTAAGATGGTATCTGCCTTTTGTACTCTCATCTGCTCACAAGCCTACAGTGGAGCTTGTGAGCTCCGCAGGGCACATGTCCATAGGATGTCAGTTCTTCTGGCTTTATCTCTAAGAGAAGACCAGGAGATATGCCACATGTGATGACATCATCACTAGCGCTGTATTGATTATATCCTATTCATGAGCTTTAAAACATCTGTGCTCGCTGGGTGCGGTGGCCTATGCCTGTAATCCCAGTACTTAGAAAGCTGAGATAGGAGGATCACAGGTTCAAGGACAGCCTCAGCAAGTAGTGAGACCCTCATCAACCTAGTGAGGCCCCTGTTTCAAATTAAAAATTAAAAAAATCGGGCTGGGGGTGAAGCTCAGAGGTAGAATGTCCCTGGGTTCAATCCTCAACATAAAAAAAAAAAATCTGTGTTAATTTGAACTTGATAATATGGGTGATGTTGATGGGGTGTGCTCATGCTGTTAGACTCCAGAGCCGTCAGCATCCCTAGGCCTACCTCTCACCCCATACACTTTCTCCCACTTCTATTTCAGGATGCTTTCGTCAAATAAAGAAAGTTTGATTTACAAGAGGTCTGAAATAACTAGAATATCTTTCAGGATTTCTCACCCCATTCTCCCTGTCACCCTGACTTGAAACCCTGTGCTAAGTGCTTTCCTGCGCTCAGGATCTCACTTTGATTCATAGCAACTATAGAGCATGGCAAGGAAACTGAGCCGCAGGTTAAGTCACCTGCCCAATGTCACCATCCAACTAAGAAGAGCCACAGCCATGCTTTGTCTCTTCGCCTATCTTACGAGGCCTGAGAGCCTCCTCCGGTGCCAAGGAGACAAAGCTGCAGGTCCAGGCTGCCCAGCAATGAGCAGCTAAAAGAGTAAGTGAGGTGAGAAAGAAAAGTGAAAACTACTCACGCAACTTCCAGGCTGTCTTCGTGACCACAGGGGTGGCCATCCTTCAGGGGCTGGCACCTGACGCCCCACCGACAAAATGGACTGTCCTTCCCTGTGGGGTGGGGGTGGATCCCCCCCAGATCCACCAATCAAGTTGGCAGAGAGTTCCCACACATCCAGGCAGAGGGAATGCCTCCTCTCCTGACCCGAGACTGCCTGGTGGTTTTAAATCATCCACAACAGCAACAGCAGCAGCCTGTGTGCATCTGTCAGGGTCCCGGATCATGGACTATCAGGCTTGGGCCATCTCAACTCAACACCAGGCTAGAATACAAACAGAGGTGATGGCTTGTTAGGAAACACTTGGTAAGAGCTGCAGCTCCCTGGATTACCAAGGCCACTTAAGAAAAACGGACACACACCAAAGTTGCAGGAGGTACGCTGCAAATTGGGGTTGTGAATAGGCAGAGGGGACGCCTCAGGCGAGGTGACTTAGAGCACAGAGAAAAAGGTCCTCCCAGAGGCTGAGATAACAGGAGGCAGCTCTGCTGCAGGATGCTGGCAGCCGGAGATGCAGCAGCTGCAGTGGGGCGGGGAAAACCACGTGTCTGCAATTCACATAGGTTTCTGGGAATCACCGTTTTCACCTGACGCACTGGATGGAGGTAGAGTAGAGGCCAAGCTTAGGGTCCACGAGAGGGACCCCAGAAGAAGCTACTGAGGTCCTGGAAGAGGACCTTGAAAGTCTCGTCCCTCAGCTCCTGGCAAGGGAACCACTCCTGATCCCTCCAATCCCCAAGGGCAGAGCTGGGAAGCAGGCCTTCAATCTGGGCATCCATCGGTCGGTATGTTTCCTCAACTCTAAAGCCAACTCATGGTGGCTCCCACCCCCTTCCCACAGCCTCTGCACCTCTTTCCTATGAACCGTCTCCCTTACCGCCAGTGTCTCCCATTCATGCACATCTTTTCTCCTGAACTCCCTAACTTGGCCCCCGCTTCGCCTGACCCCCTTTCCTCCCTTCCCCCGCTGCTTTCAGCGTTCCCCATTCATTCGCTCTCCGACTCCTCGTGGCCCTGCTCACTACCCATCCTCCTGCAGACCCTCAGCTTTGCTTCCGGCCTCCCTGGCTTTCCCCCTCTGGCCTCCATGCTAACCCCGCTCGTACCAAGGCTGGGGCTGGTCCCTCAGCCTCGCTTGATCCTCCCACCCGTCTCGACTTGTGGGACAAGGCTCTAGCCTCCCCCGCCCAGAGCCCTCTCCTCGCAGCCCGCTCGGCCCCGCCTGGCTCGGCGCAACCCAGGGCCCATCTTCCCCTCGCCTCCTTGTCCCTTTGCCCACTCCACCTGCAGTTCTGGCTCCAGAGGCCGAGGCTCTTCTCCAGGAGCGACCCCCACTTGCCTCCATCCCCTGCCCGGATTGGCCGCTGCTTGACAACCGACCCTCACAACAAAACCTCCGGCCCACAGCCACACCCACGCCACCTCCTGCACCAATCAGCCGCCGGGGACGCTCCGCCTCCTACCAGGATTGGCCAATGAAAACAGGCGCTTCTGCCGCTTTTCGTGGGTACCCGCCCCCTTTTCCTGAATCTGACTAATCATCAGGAAGGAGAGTTCAAGAGCCGCCCTTTGGTCTTTAATAAACCAATACGAGATGCCCCTTTCTTGGTCCCGCCTCTGCCTCGCGCGTTCCCGTTCCTCCTCTTCCTCCAACCTAGTTTGCGTTTGAACCCTTCAGTCGCTGCGCCAATCGTTTTAGCAACCGTACTGGATCAACCAATCAGCGTCCCTATTATTGGAAACCCAATTCCCAGAAAACCAATGGGAAGGGAACTTCGGGAGCGACGTGAAGCCGCGGGTCTTCCATCTTGGAATAGGGCGAAGACGGACAGAGGCCTTAATCAGCATTTTGTCTGTTTTCTCGTTCCTTTTGCCTGTAGGAAGTGTCGTAGGGCTCTGAGGACTTTTGCCTCTCTTTGATGCAGACGCCGGCCTGAGTTCCCCGCGGGAGACCTAGAAGGAAACGCCTGATTATTCTGGGTCTGAGCCGGCGTGGAGCCCAGAAGCCCCACTACCTTGGCCTGGGCAAATGGATGTGTGGGCGAGTGGCTGCTCCCGGGCGCGGACCGCCAGCTGGGAATACAAAAAAGGCCCACATTATTTGTGCCTCCGTGGATGGGGATGAGCTCCGGGAAAGGCCATGACCACCAGGGGTTGGGGCCGGACCCCTCCTGGCGCACTGCTGGCCAGGGCTGCTGAGGGCGCTGAGCCCGGCGCCTGAATACCCTTGGACTGCGGGTTTATCTTCCCTGGGGCATCTCACATCGGGGCAGTGGTCTCTTCACTCTTAAGGGGTAGGAATTCCTGTTCCCATTTCCTCACCTGAAAGCTGAGGCCCAGGTTAAGGTGCTTGCAAAAGACACGGCCCGAAAGTAATGACCCCAGGACTCGAATCTTTGTTCTTAAAGCTAAAGCCTGTACGGCCTTTGTGCTGTACCCTCTCAGCCTGTACGGCCTTTGTGCTGTACCCTCTCTGCCAGCGACAAGAGGAAGAGGGCCCACCATCACGTGGTACTTTTGGGAAGCTGATCCAAGGGTGCGTTTGGGAATTATTAAAGGAACCGGAAGTCCGGCGTGGTGGTGCATATGTGTAATCTCAGTACTTGGGAGGCTGAGACAGGATTGCAGGTTCACGGCCAGCCTCCGCAATTTATTTTATTTATTTATTTATTTATTTATTTATTTATTTATTTATTTATTTTGCGGATCTGGGGATGGAACCGAGGTGCATTCGACCTCCGAGCTACACCCCCTGCCCTATTTTCCTATTTTTTATTCTTTATTTTGAAACAGGGTATCACTAAATTGCGGAAGGCCTCACTGAGGCTGTCCGAGAACCGCCATCCTCCTGTTTCAGTTTACCAATCTCTGGGATTACAAGCGTGCGCCACCATGCCCGGCCAGGGCCAGCCTCCGCAATTTAGCAAGAGATCCTGCAATTTAGTGAGATCCTGTTTCAAAATTAAAAAAAAAAAAAATTAGGGCTGGGGTTTTGCCCCAGAGGTAGAATGTCTCTGGGTTCAATCCCCAATACCCGCTCCCACCCTCCACACACACACACAAAGGACTGGATTAGGAGAGTGACCGGCAGGTCAAAACTGAGCCTGTTCCCCTATTTTTATTTATTGCAGTACTAGATAGGGAACCCAGGAGCTCTCCTACTGAACTCCATCCCCAGCCCTTTTTATTTTTCTTTTTGAGATAGCATCTTGCTAAGTTGCCCAGGTTGGCCTCGAACTTGCCATCCTCCTTATATTACAGGTGAGCACTCCTCACTTTTTATTATAAAAAGCTCCAGTTGTGACACTTGTTAACATCTTGTCATATTTACTTTGTGTATTTTTTCTTGAACTATATCTGACACTAAATACTGAGCAGGTAACTCTTTAAAATAGGGCCCTTATTCTACATAACCATTATTATCACTACCCCTAAGAAAATATAAGAATCCTTTTAACATCTAGTTCATTATTCAAATGTCCTCAATTATCTACGAAATATATTTAGGGACTTTTTCTAAATAGCAAACCAGTAGGGTGTGTGGCTGGGCGGTAGAGCACTTACCTAGCGCCTAGTGCGCAGGAGGCTCTGGCTTCTACCTGTTGCATCTCACCAAAAAGAAAAGGCTCCTAACCAGGAGGAATCAATGAAGATTAAATACACTTGGCTCTTTTAAGTTCTCTTTTAACACCCCAACCTTTTATACATTGGTCTCTTGAAAAAATGAAACCATTCCCCTTGTAGATTGTCCCATAAGATGGATTTATTGTCTGTTTCCTTCCAGGGTTATTACTCTTCACCTAAACTTGTTAGCTGGAAGTTCTAGAGACTTGAATAGATTTATGGCAAGCATATAGGAAAGCACCTTATTAAAGAACACATTCTGTAATGGTACAAGGCTGATGAATGTCCACAAACTAAACATTCCTGGGGTAAGAGAATACCACCAGCATCCAGCGGTCCTTCCCCTTCCTTCCCACCGTTCACCAACCCTCACACCCCAGGAGTGACCACTATCTTGACTGCTAAAACATCGCTTAATTTTGCCTGTCTTCTTTACATAAATGAAATCGTACAGTATTTATGTTATTGTATCTGGAAGCCTATGACAACATTATACTTGGGAAATTCACCCATGTCATTCCATGTAATTGTAGTTGGTTTTCACTGCTCCATAGCAAGCGCCTTCGTACTGACATTTTGAGCTAGATAATTCTTTGCCGTGGTGGCTATCCTGTGCATTTTAGGTAGTTTAGGGACATCCCTGGTCTCTGCACATGAGATGCCGGTAGCATTCTCCCTAGACAGGATGAGCAAAAATATCTCAGGAACACACTTATGTATCCATCTACCCTTGGTGGGTGGTTAGTTTCCACTTTGGTGCTCCCATCAATAATGCTGCCGGGCATGGTGGCACATGCTTGTAATCCCAGTACTTGGGAGGCTGAGACAGGAGGATCGCAGGTTCATAGCCAGCCTCAGCAACTTAGTGAGACCTTGTTTTAAAATAAAGAATAAAAAATAGGTCTGGGGGTGTAGCTCGGAGGTAGAATGCCCCTAGGTTCCATCCCCAGTACTGCCAAAACAAAACAAAACAAAACAACACACAAAAAATAATGTTGCTATGAATATTAGCACGTGCCTGTCGGTCAATAGCTTTCTGTTGCTCTGTCTCCATTTCTGTTGAGTTGTCCATTCTCGTTCATTGGATAGATGTATGTGTAGTGTGTTAGTCCATCTTCTGTCATGACAATAATTACCTGAGGTAATAAATTTATAAAGACAAAAGGTTGCCGGGCGTGGTGGTGCACGCTTGTAATCCCCGCGCTTGGGAGGCGGAGACAGGAGGATCGCAGAGGATGGCACAGGTTCGAAGCCAGCCGCGCTGGCTTAAGAGACCCTGTTTCCAAGTAAAAAAAGTATAAAAAAATAGGTCTGGGAGTGTAACCCGAGGCAGAAGGGTTTCCAGGAACCCCAGTACCAACAATAAATAAATAAATAAATAAATAAATAAATAAATAAATACAAAAGGTTTATTTTGACTCATAATTTTGGAGATTCCAGTCCATGGTCAGACAGACCTGTCGCCTTTAGGCCTCTGGTGGAGAGGCAGTGCATCATGTTGGGAGTGTGTAGCAGAACAAAAGAGAAAGGTAGAGGAAGAGACGGTCCCACAGTGCCCCTTTAGAGGCACACTTTCATAAGACCCCCACCAGGCCCCACGTTCTAAACGGTTCCACCCCCCAATGGCACCACCTCGGGGGGCATATCTTTAACACATGGCTTTTGATGCAAATTCAAGATCCAAACTATTACAGGTGGGTAGAGTGGACCCTAGGAGCAGAATGGCTGGGCCATAGATTAGCTTTAGTGGATACTGTCAAATGACTTTGCAAACATGCTCGTACTGACTTACACTTGGCTAGGAAAGGGATAAATATGAGAGTTCAGTTGCTTCTCATTCTCGCCAGTACCTACACTGTCCATACTGGTGGATGTGGTGGCGTTTCGCTCCCCTGGTGACTAATGAATTTGAAAATATTTTCATGTGGTTTGGGCCATTTTTAAGCCAACTTTCAGCGAGTGCTTTGCGTGCGTCCCTGCTGGTCCTCTGCTCACAAGTCTTAATGCAGCAGTGCCATCCCCGCCTCCTCGGTGGTGGGAATGGTCAGAGGAGCTAGATTCGGCTTCTTGCATGCCCGTGTCAAGCCCTCACGCTTTGGGTGTGTTGTGGCCTTGTCATTCCCACTTGGTGAGCAGGGCCAGCCTGGCCACGTTGAGTTCTCACCAGTTGTTTCAGGTGGCCGTGGAAAGGGCCGCAGGGGTACGGTGGAGGCTTGGCATTCTGACAGAGAGGGCAGGAAGCAGAGGACAGGGAACGTGGTCAAGGTGGGGAGGAAGGGCCGGTCCCCAGCACTAGATGAAGACAGTGCTGAGGTTTCCATCTGGAATGTCCCCGGAGGCTCAGTGTTGAAGGCCCGGGCCCCAGGCAGCATCCGTAACAGACCACTCAGTGCATCCGTAGCTGAATGGGTTATTGGGAGGTGGAGGGACCTGCAGGAGGTGGGGCCCTGGGGTTGGGCCCTGGGGATTGTGTCTTGTCTGCAGATCCTTGCTCCAGCGTGATACTGGCTGCCCAGCCTCCCTGAGGGGGCAGCTCTGCTTTGTCCTGTCTTTCCATCGCCTTCTGCCTCAGCACAGGCCCAGACTAAATGAGCCAGCTGACTATGGACCGACACCTGCAACACCTGAGCCCAAACAAATTGAATCCTGATTTTAAAAAAAATTTTTTTTGGTACCGGAGATTGAACCCAGGGTCATTCTACCTCTGAGCTACACTACCATATCTTTATTTATTCTTTTGAAGTGGTCCCACTACATTGCTGAGGCTGGCTTCAAACTTGCAATCCTCCTGTCTCAGCCTCCCAAGTACTGGGATTACAGGTGTGCGCCATCATACCTGACGCTAAGGTGTTTTTTTTTTGTTTTTTTTTTTGTTTTTTTCCCTGAGGCATCTTGTCACATAGATAAGAAGCTGACTCGTTGAAGGGAAGGAGAGAAAGACTGAGGCTGGAACTTTGAATCCAAGGTACAAATGCCAAGCCCAAAATGTGTTTATTTGTGGGAAAACTATGAGATGCGGGGAGATGGTGCGGCGGGGAGGCGAGGCACCCAAGCCGACAGGCGCTAGCCTGTGTCGGGGCTGGGGCCGCTGTGGGGAGGTTCCCCCCTTTTGGCAGCTTCCGCGGTAGTATGAGGGGTGTCAGGAAAATACTTTGAGGAACTCCACCAGGCGAGGGTCCTTGTAGAGCTTTTCCTCCAGTGCCAGGTACTTCAGTGGGGCCAGCTCCTTGTGTCTGAAGGCAGAGGGAAGGAAGGAGGGGTGAGGCCGACATTGCTGGTGGGCCAGCTCCCGACAGTCCCCGCTGGCTCCTGCCCCTCACCGGTTAAGCCGCTGCTCCAGGATGCGGATGCGGAACATGGCCTGCGAGCAGTAACTCAGGTACATGTCTTCATCCTCGGGCGTCAAGGTCACCTGGTTCTCCTGGTACCACTGCTGCTTCTTCTGCAGCTCCTGGGTCTCCTGTGGGTACAGGGAGATGAACAGGAGGGATGACGAGGGCTGACCCTCACCCAGGCTGCCACCTGCCCGGTCACCAGACAGCCCCATGAAGGGTGGCCCCGCTACCCCCACCCGCACAAGCCAGAGGGGCAGGGGCCAGGGTCACTGCACGCCTGGGGCGGAAGCTACTGAGGTCATGTTTAGAGGATGTCATGTCCATGAGGTCAGACCGGGTCAAAACAGGCAGTCACATGGCTCTGGACAAATTGCTGACATTTTCAGAACCTCTAATTTCTTGTCTCCAAAATAAAGACCCACTTCTGCTCCTTGTAGAGCTCTCTGTGAAGACTAAGTGAGATGTTGTGTGGGGACTACATGGTGTGTCTCCACCCCACAAAAATGGGCCTAGGAATTGTTACAGCGCACCACCCGTTCATCTGTATAACCCATCTGCCTGCCTGTATAGCCATCCATCCATTCATCCCTCTACCCCTTCATCCCTCTATCCTTACATACTCATCCACCCATCAATCCATCCCTCCATCCATCCATCAGTCCACCCACCCAGCCATCCTATCACTACCCTTTTCTCTACCATACCCATATACCAATCCATCCCTCCATCCATCAATCTACCCATCTATCCACTCCCCTCATCCATCTGCCCATCCATTCACCCAGCCATCCATCACTCTACCAAACCATCCCACCCACCCATCCATCCCTCTACCTATCCCCCCCACTCACCCACAGACTTACCCTTCCACCCACCCACTCACCCACCTACCCATACACCCAGTAAGCAAGAGTGAGGAAGAATAACTCCATCACCTGGAAAGCTAGGCGCCAACATACTCCTCCCCCTCTGTCCTTCACAGATCTGTGAGGTGATGGGCAGAGAGCCCTGGGCCCATTTCCTGTACGTACATGCCAAGGTCCCCTCCCAGCTCAGCCCAGGCCCCGTACCTTCTCGAAGCGGGCCTGGATGAGGTTGGCCTTGTCGATGAGCCGCTGCTTGAAGTCACTGAGGCACTCGTCCTTGAGGCGCATGGCCTGCCAGCGCGTCAGCTTCTCTCCGGGGGGCAGCTGGGCTAGGAACGGGGCCAGGTAGTCCAGCTGGGTCTCCACCTGCCGCAGGTGCTCCTCATGCATCACGCGCTCCTGGGGGAACAGACGGATCAGCAGGGCCTTCTGCGCTGGAGACCTCCCATCCAGCTCTGCATCGAGGGGCTGACAGCCCCAAGGCAAACCCCAAATCCAGGTCTCAGCAGAGATCCCAGAGCTCTCTGGGCCCAGCAGCACTGTCTAGGGCGGGGTGCTCGCCCACCATGGCCTCCCGGTACTCCTTGCTCTTCTCGTTGCGCTTGGTGTCATAGATGGAGATGGTCAGTGTGTGCGCCTCCTCCTCTTCCTCTCGAAGCTTCAGGATCTCTAGCACCTGAGGTGGGAAGGGACGGAGGTCACGGTGATGACTCCCGGCCCTGCCACCTTCCGCTGCCCACCCTCCCGGGGACCTCACCTCCAGCTCGGACTCCCAGACCTGGTGTTTGGACAGCTTCTCCTCGTTCTTCAGGTGCATCATGGTCTCGTACTGGTACAGGAGCTTCTTGGTGTGTTCCATGGGCTCCACCTGGGACCAAACCGCCGCAGTGATGGAGAGGCTGCGGTGTGGGGCTGTGGACCACTCGTCGGGTCTGCTGCTGCTCTTTCTAGCTGTGTGACCTCAAGCAAGTTGATTAGCCTCTCTGGCCTGTTTCCTCACTTACAAAAATTAAGGTAGTACATAGAAGAGGAACTGAAGATGTGCGATTTGACTAGGAAAGGGAGACCTTCAGAGGAGGGAAGGATTTTCTCCCCTCTTGCTCAGATTCACAACCAGAGTCTGTTGTGACCGGGTGAGGACCACGAAGAGCAGCCTCAGACTCCTGGGTTTTTATTTTGGTCAAAAAGATTATCAAAGAAGATAGAATTATAGATTATTACTATCTTTATTATCCTATTATTTATCCTATTATTATTGCTGAAGATAAGATTATTCCTCCAGATAGGAATTTTTTTATTTTCCCAAAGAGCAGAAATGAATTTTCTGGCCCGGGCTTCAAGAACAGCCATCCTGGTCCTCCCAAGTCGCTGGCTGGGGATGCCGGTGCCCGGTTCCTCTGTCCACCCCCCAAGGCCCCAGCCACCTCAAAGCTGATGCACATGTCCGGCGTCATGATGATCTTGTTGCCCTTGCTGTCCACCTCGGTGCGCCGCAGGAACTCGCGCTTGGAGGCGGTGATGTGGTCGCTGCGGCAGTGGTAGCGCAGCTGGATGCGCTCCTCCGTGATCAGAAACGTGCGCTCTGCCACGTCCTCGTCCGCCAGCTTAGCCGGGTTGCGGGAGAACCGCTCGGTGATTTTCTGCGAGGCCACAGACGCACAGGATGAGAGGGAGGGCTGTTCTGTGCGTGACAAGTGGGCACTGGCGTCTGAGTACCCTTGGGGCCCGTGTGGAACTGTTCCAGCCAGACGGCAGAAGCCACTGCCTCTCGGGGCCAGACCACTCCAGCTGCATATGGTGCTGGACTCCTTCGCTGACTGTCCCAAGAAGACTGCTTGCCTACCTCAAGAGATGGGAGGCTCACCACCTCTCCAGGCAGCTCGCTCCATCAGGAGACATCTCTTACCGCTAGAAAGAGTTTCTTTTAGTATGCAGCCATTAAGCTTAGTTGCCTCATAATTTATAATGACTTGGGGGGAGGGAAATGCACAATTTAATGTGAAATGGGTGCTACAGGGATTATTACCCCCACCCCAGATCTCAATTAAATTAAAAAAAAAAACTCTCAAGACCAAAACTATTAATCCACAGTAGTATCTGAGGAATACTATTCCAAGGTGTTTTTACATTTTTTTATGTTTCCAGTTTTTCCAGGTGTTTGGTTATAAGTGCGTGCTTGTTTATAAGAAGTAGGAAATAATGCCAGGCATGGGGATGCACACCTGTAATCCCTGTACTTGGAAGAGACAGGAAGATCTCAGGCTCAAGACCAGCCTCAGCAACTTAGCGAGACCCTGTTTCAAAATAAAAAATTAAATAGGATGGGGTGTGGAGCTCAGAGGTAGATTGCCCTTGGGTTCAGTCTAGTACCACACACACACACACAAAACAAAGAATAAGGAAATAATACCCTCTTGGCCCCGTGGTTGAGGGCACAGTCTGGCCCCACACAGCCTGTATATATTTGTAAACGCTTGACTTATAGAGCTCTGGAGTTGTCTCTGCCTTTCATGTCATCCCAGAACCAGGTGTCCCCATCCTGGGGCGACCTCTGTCTACCAGAGAGCAAGCAACTGTCCCCAGGACCGGCGAGCTCTTACCACCATGGGCCGGGGGTTCGACTCCGCACTGCTCAGAGTGAGCTTCTTGACCCTGGGCCCGAAGTTGATGTGGCGGTAGGAGAGGAAGTCTGGGCGTCCCTGATAGTACTCCGTCATTGTCCTGGGCGTCTCTTCTCGCTTTACCAGGCCATCCACACGGGCCGCTACGTAAAACTCCATGATGCGGTCCATCTCTGGCAGCATGGACTTGTATGCATGCACTGGGGTGGGGCGGGAGCCTGGCTGAGTTCCCGACCCCCGGCCCAGGGGGCAGACAGCTCTACATTACGGTGGGACAGCAGTTATGCAACAGGCCCCCTACTGCTGGGTAGTTAGATTGTGTTCAACTTTGTGGCGTCACAAGTGACACTAGGATGAGTATCTGAATCAGCCATTTGTTGTTGTTGTTCCTGCACATTATTTGCTAAAAACAAATCCTTAGCAATGGAATTACTGAGAATTTGGAATTGCTAGGTCAAAAGTATGTACATTTTAAGGCTTTTATTATACTTTTGTGTTGGGGGTTGAACCTAGATTATTGCATGTGCTGGGCAAATGCTGTAACACTGAGTCACACCCCCAGCCCAGGGCTGTTATTAATATACTCTGCCCAACTGTTGTTCAGAAAAGTTGAGCCATTTGGGGGCCTACCAGCCCAGCAGCGACAGGGAGCAACTGCCTGCTGCTTCCCACACCTGTTCATCCCCAACAGGACCATTTGTTTTTTGAGGTTGTTTTTTTTTTGTTGGCGGGGGGGGAGCATTCATCTTTGCCAACGTGAAGATTATAACATGATCTTTCTTTTTTTTATTGTGGTACTGGGGATGGAACCCAGGGGTATTCTACCTCCGAGCTATACCCCCAGCCCTATTTTTTATTCTTTATTTTGAAACAGGGTCTCACTGAGTTGCAAAGAGCCTCAGTAAAGAGTAGCTGAGGCTGGCCACAAACCACGAACCTCCCGTCTCAGCCTCCCAAATGCTGGGGTTACAAGCGTGCGCCCCCACGCCCAGCTGTAACGTGATCCTTCATTGGTTTCATTTTATCTTTTAAATTTCAACTACCAAATGATGTCTATCGTTTTTTTCAAATGTAGCCCATGCTTTTCTTTAGTGAATTTTCAGCTAGGGATGTTGGTTCTCTCCTAAGACATCCCTCTCCCTCCCTTCCCAGCATCCTGGGTACTGGGCCGAGTCCTCTCTCCACTCACTCTGCCCTCCACATTGACCTTGCATGGAGTGTTAGCTGGCCTCAGCATCTTTAGTCCCCTTAAATGTGACCCCCGGCCAGGCGTGGTGACGCACGCTTGTGATCCCAGCATTCGGGAGGCTGAGACTGGAGGATCGCGGTTCGCAGACATCCTCAGCTACTTAGTGAGGCCCTCCACAACTTAGTGAGACCCTGTTTCAAAATAAAGAATTAAAAAATAAGGCAGGGGGTGTAGCTCGGAGGTCGAATGCCCCTGGGTTCCATCCTTAGATCTGCAAAATTAAAAAAAAAAAATGTGGCTCCCGCTGTGTGCCCTCTCGGTGTGATTCCTGCCAGTCCCAGTCACAGGATGGGCACATGGCCTGGGCTTTGACCCTCCTGCAGGAGAACTGGCCTGCCGCCCTGGCTTCTCTGAGCTTCTCTGCCTGCCTGCACATCTGGTTTGCTCAGGGAGGCTGAGGCGTGCCTGTTGCTTTTCACCCAAGAACCCTATCAATCCCCAAATGCTGGTTCCTCCCCCCACATGCCACCTGTCTTGCGGCTGTCCTATGGCGTGCACAGGGCCCCCCAACCCCAGGCTCCCAGTTGCCCCGGCCACAGGGTCCACGCACCACGCAGGGCCTGGGGGTGGCCCGGCTTGAAGTAGTCAATAATCAGGCCTGTGGTCTTATTTATGTGTTTCAGCTCCAGTGTGTCCTCACGGTTCTGGTACCACTCCTTTATCTCCAAAATCTTGGTACCTGTGGGGGCCGAAGGATGCTCACTGGGCCATGGCCCTCCTCCAGCCTCTAAGCCATCGTTCCTGGCACAGAGAGGCCAGCGAGACACATACTTCCCAGGGCCACACGGCATGTTGGGGGACCTAGCTCTCCCGCCCCACAGCCCAGGCCTTACACTCCAGGTCCTCGTAGGTGGTGAGGCGGCACACCAGCCCATTGGTGTTGAGGTACGGCGCCCACTTCTCCAGCTGTGCCCTCTTGTACCAGAGCACTTTCTTCCCGTTGGGGCAGCGGGTCTCGAACGCTGTGGATGCAGAGAGGGCTGGGAGCTCTCCTTCTAGACACAAGGCAGGAGGACCAACCCCGTGGACAGAAGCCCAGGTCCACCTAAGAAGCGAGTCTGTACCCTCGCCACACCACATTATCCCTGCCAGGGCTCCTCCGCCAGAAAGACCATCCCCTCCAGCCCTGGCAGGGCTGACTCTGGGTCCTTCAAGACTACAGAGTCCCTATTTCCAGAGCCCTGTCTACCTCCCCCAGACCTTCACCCCAGCTGGGCTGGGCGCTCCTGCCCTGGGTTCTCATAACAACCTCTTTAGCACATGCCACCTGTGGGAACGGCCTGTGACCTCCCCGTGGGCCTGGGCATCCCAGATGGGCACCTCAGCAGTCAGCAGATGTGGACATGGGACCCCCTGCCTTCTCAGCCTGCCTCTTCTGGGTGCTGACACCATCTTCCCTAGGCACTGCCCACAGCCTCCTCCTCCAGGGGGTCTGAGGGAGGAGAAAGGGCTGAGCCCTCTCCTGTGAGCCAGATGAGGTGAGGCCCTGGCCACAGAGCTGGGAGTGTACACTGGGAAGGAGGACGAGGGTCCAGGGCAGCCTCTGCACAGGGTCCCCTCCCTGGCTGCTGCCACAGACTGTCCCAGAGACCCAGGAACTGGTTCTGGAGAAGGTGAATGGACAAGCAAATGGCAGAGACCTTCTGGGGAGATCTCGATCGGCTCCACCCACGAGGGCGGCATGTCGAAGCTCTTATCCTCATCCTCCTTGCCCTGCGGGGAGAGGAGGGGGCGGTGGGCCTTGGAGCAGAGGGCATGGCCAAGCTTCTGTGTTCTCCCTCTTGCCCCAGCCAAGCCCAGGTGGTCCCTCAGCTTTCTCGAGGAGCCAGAGGTCAGGAGCAAACCTCAAATACAGACAGGAAGGAGTCAGCTCAGGCCCGGGGCCTTCCCCCACACCTGCCCGGCTCAGATTAGCAACGCCTGTTCTGCGTACCTCTCTCTCCAGTCAAGGCACAGGTAGCCCCTGGTCAGAGGAGGGCTCCTGGAGCCAGGAGGACACAAGCCCCCGACTCTAACACCAGGTAAGGGGTCCTAGGCAAGTTCTTTCACCACCCGAGCCTCAGTTTCCTCAACTGTAACCTGGGCATTTGGTAACCACAGAAACCAGGTAGGTTTTCTCAGTTTAAAACTTTCTTCTACCTACATTGCTCAGGGCCGACACTTGCTCATCCTACAGTGACCTCTTGCAGAGGATGTTGGCAGAAGGTTCCGAGGTGACCAAGTGAGTGGGCCGTGGCTGGAGGCTGTGTTTTCTGGGGAACCACAGCTGAACCCTGACTCTTAGGGATGCCATCTGCCAGGCTTGGTGGTAACAGGGGTTCCAGGCACAGAGATAAACCGGGGCTCCTAACTGGAACTGTGTGCTCCAGCCAGAGGGGTGTTAAGGATACAGACTGGGCTCCACACCTAGAGACCAGCAGAGGGCGCCTGTGTCCAGAATTTACTACTCGGAAGGCCCTTTCAGCTCAGAGATGAGGACTCTCTAAGAGAGGTTACCAGGCATGGCTACAGCTGTGCCAAGAACATCCCACCGGCGGGCACGGTTTATTCTCACACAATCCCAGGAGGTAGAGTAGAGAGAGTCACGGTTGGACTCTCAGAGTCAGAATGTGCAGGTTCAAATCCAGCTCCGTCACATTCCGGCTGTGTCTCTTTAGGGAAGTTACTGACCCCTCTGCGTGCCCCGCCCTGTGAAAGGGCGTGGTGATGGGCGATGGCACCTGTACCCACCTGGCCGGGCTGTGGTGGAAATTTAAATGAGTGAATTCAGGCTGGGTGCCTATAGGAGCCCGCACTCCTGTAGGGCTCAGGGGGTCACATGAGCACTACCTGTAGCTGTGGATATTGTTTTGTGTTCCTCTGACATTTCTATGCTGAAGCCCTAACCCAGGACCTCTGAACAGGTCTGTATTTGGAGATAAGGTCCTGAAAGACATCATTAGGTGAAGTCATGAGTGTGGCCCTCATCCAACATGACTGGTGTCCTTAGAGCAAAGATTAGCACATGGATCCAAACAGAGGGAAGACCGTGGGAGGACACTGGGAGAAGACGATGATGGCCATCTTTCATCCCAGAAGGAAGCCCTCAGGAGAAGCCACCCTGCTGACACCTCGATCTTGAGCTCCAGCCCCCAGGACTATGAGACAGATTTCTGTTGTGGAAGCCACCCAGCCTGAGGTGCTTTGTTACGGCAACCCTAGCAGACTGAGACTTCTGGCATTGTTCCTGTGAATGTGACTATGGCCCTCCCCCACTTAACGTACAGGTGAGGAATCTGAAGTTCCCAAAGAGGAGAAGGTTTGGCCAAGGTCACACAGCCAGTGCTCAGGCCCCCGGCCCTGACCTCCTTGCATGGGGCCTCCTGCACGCCCGCCTGGAAGGCCCCTGGCAGGGAGATCACAGATGCGAAGCTGACGACCTGGGGAGGCCCCGGGCTAGTGACCTGCAGAAGATCTCATAGGACAGGCAGTGTGTGGGGAACCAGGAGGCTACTCAGGGTGAAACTGAAGGATGACCAGCCCTGGGGCTCCACTGGGCTGCTGGGGAGGGCCTTATGACCCTGCCAAGGGGCACGCTCTGTAAGGAGCAGGACAGCCCCAGAGCACAGTGAGCTGTGTAGGGGCGGGAGACCTGAGTTCAAATCCCAGCCTTCCTTTAACCAACAGGGCACTCCAGCAGGTTCACTGGATGCGTCTGAGCCTGTTTATCCTAAAGGGAGAACACTGTCTAGGTTCTTCTGCTCTGAGGAATCTATCATCGATCCCAATACACATACATGCTTTCAGGAAGATCTGTCGGGCTGCTGGAAGCAAGAGAGGGTGCCAAGTCCCCTGCTTCCCAGCTCCAAATTCCACCAAGACTCACCAGATTTTCCACGTCATCATCATCATTCAGCTCTTCATCCTCTTCTTCAGTCAAGGACAGGTGAGGCTTATCAGTCCCCAAGAGCATGTACTCCCACCTCACAGGGTCTCCCAGGTCAAAGATCAAGTCCTGATTGGGGAAAGGAGTCAGCAGAGTGGATCACACCACTCCCAGGCCCCCACTCTACGGGGAGAAGGGAAACTGCGGCTCCCAGAGGAGGGCAGCCTCCCAAGCCACGCCCACCTGCCTGGCTCAGCACCTCCCCATCATCCAGGCTTCCACTAGGAAACCCCAGGTGAGGAAGAGAGGATTTGGAAACAGCACAAGGGCAGGCGCAGGCTCTGGAGCCCGGAGGCCTGAGTGCAAGGCCTATCGGCTGGTGGCTTTTCCTTTCTGCACCACAGCTAAGGGGGCGGTGGACGCAGACCTTGCCTGTCTTGACCCTGTGTGTCTCAGGCCCCAGCACAGAGCCTGGCATGGGCAGGCTCTCCATAGAGAACCCTGGCAGGCCATTCCCCTCTCAGAATTGCAGTCTTAGTATGTGAAATGATATGGTCTACCACCAGAGTGCTGGAGGATGGAGGAGTTAGTGACCAGGGGGTTTCTGAAGGTGCTGGTTCTGGTTATGTAAGTGTGTTCAATGTGCGATAACTCAATGAGAGGTACACTTAGGACTGTGTACGTCTTTGTATACTCATGTGTGTATCAGTGCTATGTGTATAAGTTAACACATTCAGGGGAAAGTAGTTACTGGAAACAGGGGCTTTCTGGGGTGTGGGTAACGCTTCCTTTTTTGATTGGCTGCAGAGAACCAGGACATGCTTAAGCTATGTGCTTAAGGTGAGTGCACATTTTAGCTGTACTTCACACAGAGTTTTTGAAAATTCAGGGATTAGGACATGGAGGTTCCTGCAAAGACTAGGAATGGAACCACCATGTGACCCAGCTACCACTCCTCAGATCTTTCCAGAAGAATCAGCGTGAGAATACTATAGCGACACAAGCGTGCCTGTGTTTAGATCAGCGCAACTCACAAGAGTCAAGTTGTGGAACCAACCCAGGGGTCTGCCAACAGATGAATGGATCACTGTGGTGTATATACACACGATGGAACTTCACTCAGCCATAAAGAAGAACAAGATGAAGGGAAATGGATGGGACTAGAGAACTCTGTGCTAAGTAAGATCAGCCAGCCGCAGAAAGTCAAGGGTCATATGTCTTTTCTCATATACGGAAGCTAGAAAACTGGGAACAAAAGGGACTTTAGGTAAATGAGAGAAACCAGTAGGATAGGAGAAAGGGGTAGAGGATGGAGGGGAGGAGGGGAAAAAGAACTGATGAAGGAAAAGCTGAAATAATGCCTTGTCCATAAATGAAGACATCACCGCCAATCTCACTAACATGTTCCAGGAGGGAGGGAGGGAGGGAGGGAAGGAAGGAAGGGAGGGAGGGAGGGAGGGAGGGAGGGAGGGAGGGGAATGGGGAAGGATGTGTGCATGTATGATTGTATCACTTTGAATCTCACTATGATGCACCAATGAAGGTATATTTTAAAAACTTAACTAGAAAAAATTCAGGGGCTAGGGCTGTAGCTCAGTGGCAGAGCACAAGCTTGGTATGTGCAAGGTCCTAGGTTCAATCCCAAGCACTGAAAATTTTTAAAAAATGAAGATGGGCGTGGTGGCGTGCACGTGTAATCCCAACATTCACGAGGCTAAAATGGGAGGATCTGGGTTCACGGCCATCCTCAGCTACTTAGTGAGGCCCTCTGCAACTTAGTGAGACCCTGTTTCAAAATAAAAGAATAAAAAATAAGGTTAGGCGTGTAGCTCGAAGATAGAATGGCCCTGGGTTTCATCCCCGGTACCGCAAAAAAAAAAAAAAAAAAAAAAAAAAAAAAAAAAAAAAAGAAAGAAAGAAAGAAAAGAAATCAAACAAATGAATTCCGCCTACCCTTGTTTTGTACTAGGGATTACACCCAGGGGTGCTCACCGCTAAGCCACATGTCCAGCTCTTTTTATTTGAGACAGAGTCTCCCTAGGTTGCCAAGGCTGGTCTTGAACTTGCAATCTTCCTGCCTCAGCCTCCCTACTAGCTGAGATCACAGGCGTGTGCGTACCTCCTCCAGGAATCCACATCTTAAAAGGATGCATAAGTCATAAGAGGTGATCATTTAATCAAAATGCTTATTGAGCTGAACACTGAGGCTCCCACCTGTAATCCCAGGACTTGGGAGGCTGAGACAGGAGGATCACAGGTTTGAGGCGAGCCTAAGAAACTTAGATCTTGATTCAAAATAAAAAGAGCTTGAGGTATAGCTTGGAGGTAGAATGTCCTTGGGTTCAAGCCCCAGTACCCCTTCCAAAAGGAGAGGGCTACTGATGGGTGCTATAGTTTGGATCTGGAATGTTCCCCAAAGACTCATGTGTTAAAGGTTTAGTCACCAGCTGTGGCACTGTTGAGATGTGGTGGAATCATTAGGGTTTGGGGCCTAGTGGAAGTTAGTTAGTTCATTGGGAATGTGTACTTGAGGGAAATTTGGACCTTGACCTGTCTGTCTCTCTGTCTGTCTCTCTCTCTCTGCTTCCCGGCCTCCCTGAGATGAACGGACCTCCTCTGATGTACTGTGTATCAAAGCCTCATAGCCACGTGGCCAAGTGACCTCTGAAACCATGCACCCAAACAGACCTTCCTTCCTCTAAGTTCTCTGTCTCAGCTACTCGTCACAGCGACGGAGAGCGGGCTAGCACTGTGGGCAAGAGCATGGCCGTGGCCCAGCCGTGGGGAAGCCCAGCGCCCTCCTGGCCCCGCTGCACACCTTGCAGTAGTTCCAACAGTCCTGCATGTTCACCCAGTAGTTCTTGTGGTTCCAGAGACTCTCAATGCCCAGGAAGCGGGTGTCCTGGGGGCTGCAGCTGCGCCCCGTGAAAGGGTCGATGAAGAAGGTCTCGGGCACTTCACGCTTCCCTGACAGCACCAGGACCCAGGAGTGCACCCGCAGCCCATGCAGGGGGTCAGGCTTTGCCTTCTCTGCGTTCTGCACAGGAGAGGTGGGCAGTTACTGGCCAGCGGGGTGGCATGGGGGACCCCAGGGCCCAGAGGCAGAAGGTCAATCCAGAAGGCAGCACTGGCTGCTTGCCCTCCATCCCCACCTCTGGCCCCTGTGTTTTAATGGACACAATGCAAGGGTCCGACTGGGTCTGGGTTCATGAACTGGGCTCTGTGGGCGCAGATGTCAGCCTGGCTGGCTCTGTATGTTGAGATTCTGGGTGAGATTTCATCCCAGGAAAGGTAATGCTTTCCTTTGGTAAGGAAGGCTTTGGTGACTCAGTTTGGCTTCCTCATCCCTTCAGGGATAAGGAAGAAAACTGCTCAGTGACTATCACATTCTTTGCCATGGTGTCCTTGGCTGTCCCTTTCCAAGGCCAAGGGGTGGCGACCATGGGGACCCACCAGAAGGCGCTCCTCCTCCTCTTTACGCAACTTCTCCTCCTGGGCTCTGATGGCCTCCCGCCTCTTGGCTTCTTGATCCTGCTCAAACCTGCTGGTCAGGTCCCTGGGGGGCTTGATGGCGTACTTCTTGGGTGGTGCCTTCTCCTCCTTCTTGACGGTCTGTCACCCAGCAAGGGGAGAAGAGTCAGCGGCCCTGAGCCGCACCCTTTACATGCACCCATGCGTGGCTCTGAGTAGCTGATACCCCGCTGGCCCTGGACCAGGCTTGGAGCTGCTCCTCCAGCCTGTGGGCCCATGGCCCTCGCAGCAGAGGGGGCTGTGGAGGTCCTCTCACCTCTCAGATCCCAGTCTCGTCTGCAGAGTGGGTGAGAATCTTGGGAACCTCCTCCCAGACTCCTTCTGAGAAGTACAGACAGGCAAAGGCCTGAGCGAGGTGTCCATCAGGGTATGGCACAGGAACAGTGATTTCTCTACTGAGTTCTCAGTCCCCACTGCCCACCCAGGCTGAGCCACTGTCCCCCAAACAGGAGCCCTCACAAGAGGATTTCCTCTCAAAGAAGGGGAAAACTGTTGGGGGTTGGATTTCTCAGATTTCATCCTCTAAGGGTTTCATATGCCAACTCAAAGTATGAGTTTGCTGAGCCAGGAAGGAAAAGAAAAGCCGGTGTATATGTGTGTGTTTGTGTGTGTTTGTGTGTGTGTGTGTGTGTGTGTGTTTTCTGTATGTATATATGTGTACACTTGTGCAAATATGCATACATGTGTGCAAGTGTGGGTGTACAAGTGTGTACGTATCTGTGTGCATGTCTGTAGTATGACTGTTTTCCAAACATAGAGATGCTTTTAGCTAGGGATGGTGGTACACACCTGTAATCTCAGTATTTGAAAGGCTAAGACAGGAGGATCACAGGTTCGCAGCCAGCCTCACCAACTTAATGAGGCCCCCAGCAACTAGAGAGACCTTGTTTCCACATAAAAAATAAAAAGGTCTGGGGTTGTAGCTCAGAGGTAGATGCCCCTGGGATGAGAAAGAGGGGGGGAATGCTTTCATGACTCCAAAAATTAATATGAATTTAAAGAATATCCTTATGTTTGCAGCAGTTCTGGTTATTATGGGATTCTTGATCAACAGGTATAAAAATAGAACCACCACCCACTGGAGGGTTGCTAATTATTTTTTCTATTAAAAAGGTCCCTTTTACCCAGGTGGGGGAGAGCTGAGGATCACAAGTCTGTTTACCTGCCCATTACTTCCTCATATGCAAATGGCTGGATGGATTTTTATCCAACATGCGAGGTAAATGTGGAATAGTCTGACTTACGACAGAGGCCAGGTAGCATTCAAAAAATGTACCCAGTGGGAACACAGGAGCTTAAACTGAACTGGGACAAAGGGGAGGAGCCGGACGACAGGTATTAGGACCCGGGGAAAGAGAAGTCGCCGGTGAAGTACCGGCCCCAGGAAGCCGCGGGGCTGGCTGGTGATGGCACCGCATCCCTGTGGCCAGGCCAGGGACACCACCCCTGAAGGAGGCTGGGATGTCACAGCAGCCGCGCCCCGCCATACCTCCTTAGGCTTCACAGTGAGCGGGCACACCTCCCGCGTCAGGTCCATGTGGCACAGGTCCCGCGAGCCATAGCCGTTGACGCAGTAGGCGTCGTAGCCGGAGCCGATGAGCATGGAACAGAGCAGCGTGCTGAAGTCGAAGCAGTTGCCCATCTGGTACTTGAGCACCGTGGTCGAGGAGTACAGGTAGGCGGGCTGGCCACGGCCGGCCGGTCAGCACAGCCGGGCCCTGCTGTCCCCCAGACCCACCAGCCACAGCCCGCCTGCTGGCACCTGGGGAAGGGCCAGAGTGCAGTCTGCCTGCCTCGTGGAGGTAAGGATGGAAGGAAGCCAGGCCTACATGTGACCCACCTGTGCCCATAATTTCAAGAGGCTTGCAGTCTTCCTGCAGGGGCAAACTTCTGGGCCGTAGAAACTTGCAGTCAAATGCCTTTGGATTGTTAATTTTGTCTTCTGCCAATGCTCCCCTGTCTGTCTATCCTCCATTCTTTCGTCTTTTCCCTTTATTGTTCTCCACCTATTACCCTTTTTTCCTGCCTCCTTTCTCAATGAGAAGCTGACCCAGCCTCATCAGAAGCCCAAAGATGGGGCGGAAGGCCACAGGCAGCTGGGCACCCCCATGCCTTCCTGTGTCACCCAAAGTCACCAAAGAGAGGCCCTGAGGCAGAAAGAGGCAGAGGAGACACAGAGCCAGGAGACCAGGCTTGCTGTGTGTCCTCGGGCAAGTGGTTCTCTCTCTCTCTCTCTCTCTCTCTCTCTCTCTCTCTCTCTGGGCCTGTTTTCCCCTCGGGGATCTTTGTGGGAATGTGTGTCTTGAGCCCAGCCGAAACTCCTTCTCCCAGACCCTGCCTGGCTTCCCATCGCAGGTCTCCCGGGCCCCCAGATGCAGCCCATGTGTCGCACTTACAGGCTTTAGGGGGTCGGGTAGGGGCACCATGGTGAGGAAATCGGAGACAAACTGGGCACAGTCGTCCCAGTTGTAGAGGTCAGAGTAGGGCATCAGCGTGGGCCGGAGGGTTGTGCTCACGAACTTCTGCAAGGAGAGAGATGGTCCTGTGGTAGGCACCCATGAGACCCCACTTCTCTTATCTGCTAGCCCCAGGCCTTGATTCCCCTGTAGCCACCAGCAGCTGCCTCCCCAGGCAGGGCCTGTGTCTCCTGGCCCTACTACACACCAGGGCCCACACCTCCAGCCAGTTCCATCCTGTTGGCATTTGAGTTCACGCCCCCAAGGTCTAGAGACCCTGATGCACCAATCAGTGATTTGGCCAGAGACCTGGGAGAACCAGCCCCTCATCCCTGGGCTCCCCTCCCCACCCCGGCTCCAAGTCCTGTCTTACAGGCACGTCACACTCATTCAGCGGGTGCAAGAAGAGGGGCGTGCGGTCCGGGCACAGGTGGCTGTACTGGCGGGAGAAGTTGTCTGCTACCTGCAGCAGGTGCTCCTCCTTGGGCGTGTTGGTTTTGTACGAAAGGGGCAGGTTGGACGTGTCAATGATGTCCTTGGTGAAGAGCCTGCTCTGCAACAGGGGGGGCATTTGGTCCAAGGGAGGCTGCTCTTGGCACTGAGAGAAAACTCGGTCCACCTGAGCAGCCGTTGCCTTTGCCCCTCCTAGTTTAACCCCCATAGCTACCTCAGGCAGGCATCACTATTAGCGCCTGCGCTTTTAAATGGATAAAGGAATGGAAGCACAGAGAGGCTGAGTGACTTGTCCAAGGTCGCATAGTAGTGGGGAGCAGAGTGGCAGTCTGATAGCAGAGCCCACGCTCTTAGCCTCCTCTGGCTCTGTCCTGGTCCTGCTCCCAGCCCAGGGGCCACCATCCTGCCTGGCTCTCCCCATGCCCGGTCCTGGTCTGCCCTTACCAGGTCAGAAGTCCCCACCGACACACTCACAGGGGCTCCATTGGGGCAGGGGCCTCTGCTGGAGTGGGGGGCTCTGCTGGAATGGGGACCTCAATCTCTGATATCTTCTTCTCCAGGTCTCTGAGCATCTCCTGCGTCAGGATCGTGTTCTCCTTCTGTGTCTCCAATGGCCTCGTTTTCTCCACCTTTTCAGCCCGTTCGGCTGCCTCCTCCCGCTCGGCCTCCTCTTCCTCCTCCACCTTCTCCCTCAGGACCTCCATCCTGGCAGTCTCTGGCAGGCTGGAGATGGATGTCTCTGTGGGAAAAGACAGATGCACGTGGGAAGGCCCCTGGCCTCCCAGGAGGAGGTGATCCTGCTCACCGGCGCCAGCCGGAGGCATGGCTTCAGTGATTCCTGCCACTGAGTGCAGAAGGGATGCCTCTCGAACTTTCTTTCAAACAAGCAGAAAGTCCTGGTGTCGGCACATCAGTAGCATCTGCCAACACCTGAAAAGCCCCCCTTAAAACAAGGGCGAGGCAGGCCTAGGGCTTGGAGCCTGTCAGGGTGGGAGCAGTTGCCCCGCCCCTAACATGGCGTTGCTGTTCTTATATGTATCTTTACTGCTTCTCTTTCTGCATCACTTTATGATTTCTGCATATTCTAAAGCTTCCTATTTAAATAGATTTGTAAATTCCAATAAGTGACTTGGCTTAAAAATAATTCACAGTAATAAGGCAAAACAGAATATGGCCAAACAAATAAAGGTGGCAGGTGGATGATGCCATTTTCTCTAAACAGGAAACTGAGGCACAGGAAATGTGTGATGGCAGAGCTGCCACCAAGGCACAAGGGGCGGAGGGTGACCGAGCCCAGAGGGCACAGTGTTGTGTGGTCCACAGTGAGATGCCATGTGTGCTCCTGTGCCTTAGGGACAGCCTTGCCTGCGGCCACAGAGCAAAGCTGCACTACTTTGAACTGCTGGCTACCTACACAAAGGTCCAGCTCCCCTTTTACACAGTAAAACTTCAGTTTTATGGGAGGCGGCAGCAAGATGCCTGGCTTAAAATGCATGGCTCCCCAGACTCTCTTGCAGCTAGGGGCGGCGGCAATTGACCCAATTCTGGCCAATGAGCTGTAAGCAGAAGCCATTGGGCGATTCATTAAAGAGCCAAGTCCGGCTGGCCCAGACTGCAGCCCCCACTCGCCCTGTTCTCTGCCTGGACATGCTTATGAAGCAGGAGCTGGAGCAGCCAACCCACGACCACAAGGGGCTCATGTGTGTGGACCAAGGCTGCCCGCTAAGGATGGCCAGCCAAGAGATGGGGGAGCCAGGGTCCCCAGCGATGTGGCGGAGGCCCAAGTGCCAACTCTAGACCTCAGTGTGGGTGAAAACAGCCTCTACCTGGATCCCAGTCACCACGGCCATCCTAGATGACCCACCAGTCCCTGGTGGTTTAGAAGCAGGTTCTAAACCAGCCTCAGCAATTAGTTAGGTTCTCATCAACCCAGTGAGACCCTGTTTCAAAATAAAAATAAAATAGGGCTGTGGTGTAGCTCAGAGACAGAATATTCTGGGTTCAATCTCTAGTACCACAAAGAAAAAACCTTCCAGCCAAGCAGGATGGCCCAGGCATCAGATCCAGTTTTTGCCTCTTGGGGACAGGGAGGATGAGCCCAGTGGTAGTAATAACCATTCCAAGGCACTTAGTTTTCTGAATACCCACTCTGTGCCGAGCCCTGGGCTAAGGGTTGTGTGAAGCTTATCTCATCTGTCCTTGAGTGAATCTGTGAGGCAGACACTCTCATGAGACCCATTATGCAGATCGGAAGCTGAGGCTTAGGGAGGGTAAGTGAATTGCTTGAGATCAGAACTATAGTCAGTGGCAGATCTAGGATGGGAACCCACATGTTCCTGGCACCCAGACCCATGTGTTTCAGGGCCTAATGAGAACAAAAGTCCTGTAAGGGATGGTGGGGGCTGGGCAGGGTGTGCAAGGACAGAAACAGAGTGGAGAGGTCCAGGTATGCCCGGGCATCAGGGGCCAGAGCTTGGGGGGGGGGCACCGAGATGGCCACTGGACACCTTCAGCAGAGGTGGAGCAGGGACCAGACCTGCCACACATTATTCCCTGCCCACCCAGGCTGCCTCCTCAGCTACAGCTGTCTGGGGAGAGATGCCCAGCCTAAAGTTTCCCTGGGCCCTGCCCCTCCCACAGTCCTTTCTTGCACCCACACCCAGCAAAACCTCCTACTCCCCACTGAACACACACACACCCCAGAAACTTCCCCAGAAAAGTCAAGGGTGGAGGCCCCCAGAGAGAAGAAGCCCTCTCCCCAACGTCCCTCCTCCCCCTGCCAGGCAGGATCTAGCCGCCCACCCCCCCTCCTGGGTTTCCTCCTTACCCTGGCAGACCACTTTACTATCTGTTAGTGGTCTCCCTGGTAACAGCTGAGGGCAGGTCCTGGAAGAGGGGGCTTCTGGGAAATGTAGTCTTCTGTGATTGTCAGGTCCCTTGGCTCTGGTGTTGCTGGTATGGTGAAGAACCAGTTTGCAAGAGTTTATTGTAAAGCTTTGTTTGTTGAAATATTGTACCATGTCCCTACCATGTATATATATTTATATAAAAAATAAGAATATATAATATGTATAAAATATATAATAAATATTTAAACATTTTCATTTAAACATACTTAAATAAATATATTATATATTAATATATTATATAACATATTTTATTTATATTTATATATTATATTAATATATTATATAACATATTTTATTTATATTAATATATTAATGTATAATATGTGTTATATGTTATATATTATATTTAAATAAATATATACTATGTAATATATATTATAAATAATATATTAAATAAATAGATATTATAATATATATTTAAATATATATAAAATATATATACACATATAAAATATATTTTTTTACAGTACCGGGGATGGAACTCAGGGGCATTCAACCTCTGAGAGGCACCCCCAGCCTATTTTTTATTCTTTATTTTGAAACAGGGTCTTACTGAGTTACAAAGGGCCTCACTAAGTAGCTGAGACTGTCCGTGAATCGCGATCCTCCTGTCTCAGCCTCCCAAATGCTGGGTTACAAGGATGTGCTACCAAGCCTGGCTTATATTTTATTTTGAGAAAGAGTCTTGTGAAGTTGCCTAGGCTGGCTTCGAACTGTGATCTTCCAGCCTCAGCCTTCTAAGTAGCTGGGATTACAGGTGTCTACCATCACACTCAGCAGTTGTTAGCTTTGAGACATTTTTATGAACTAGTTGTTGAACATAATATTATTAAAAATTAAATAAAGCTGGGCACAGTGGTGCATGCATGTAATTCCTGTACTTGGGAAGCTGGGACAGGAGGATTGCAGGTTCAAGGCCAGAATGTGGTAACTTAGCAAGACGCTGTTTCAAAATAAAAATAATAAAAAGTCCTAGAGGTATGGCTCAAAGGTTAGACTCTCAGTAACACAAACAAAATATTAAATAATAAAAACCTACCAGAGCCGGGCGTGGTGGCACACGCTTGTAATCCCCACGCTTGGGAGGCTGAGACAGGAGGATCATGCAGGTTCGAAGCCAGCCTCAGCTGGCTTAAGAGAGAGAAAGAGAGACCCTGTTTCCAAATAAAATATAAAATAGGTCTGAGAGTGTAGCCCGGAGGTAGAAGGCCCCTGGGTTCCATCCCCAGTACCACCAAAACAAAAACAAAAACAAAAACAAAAACCTATCAGTATGGCATTCTATTAAAAATAAAGCAATAAATACTCAAAACTTCACTTTCTAATTATTTTACTATCATTTGTGTATTTTTTTTTTCTTCTAGTACTGGGGATTGAACTCAAGACATTCTACTTGTGAGCTACATCCCTACCTACATTTAATTTTTATTTTTGAACAAGGTCTTGCTAAGTTGCTGAGGCTGGCCTTGTACCTGCAATCCTATTATCTCAGCCTCCCAAATACTGTGATCGCAGGCGTGCACCACTGCGCCAGCCCATCTGTGTTCCTGAGGTGACTTGTGCTTCTCATTTCTGCAGATAGAAATGCTACGCAATGGTGAGTTGCTTTGGATCAGTCCCTGAGTTCTGCCCAGTGATGTCACGCAACCCTGCGAGACTGGCTGTGGGGTTATTCACACCCCAGAAGTTGGCAAATGATAACTTCTTTTTCTTGCTCAGGAAGCCGTGTGTGTGTGTGTGTGTGTGTGTGTGTGTGTGTGTGTGTGTGTTTGTGTGTATGTTATTTGGATTGAACATAGGGGTGTTCTACCACCGAACTACCCCCCCAGCCCCTTTAACTTTTTTTTTTTAAGCAGGTCACTAAGTTGCCCAGTATGGCCTTGAACCTGTGATTGCAAGCATGTGTCAATGGGCCTGGCTAGGAAATCAATTATTAAACCTTTTCAAGCTGCCTCTGCCCCACTGCCGGCGCAATGGAGGTCTGATCGAGACAGGCAGAAACCAGAGGAGGCCTGGGGTAGCTGCCTCTGTGGAGACAGATCTCCAGGCTACCTGGTTGAGTTCTAACATAGGCTGGGCCTATGATTTAGTAGAAAACTTCTTAGGACAAGGAAAGCTCACATATTAGGTTAGCAACCCATAAAAATGTTTAATTTTAATTTTTTTTAACAATTCAGAGGAGGTTTGGAGATGTAGCTCAGTGGCAGAGCACTTACATAGCATATATAAGGCTCTGGGTTCAATCCCCAGCAACACCACAAGAAAAAATGAATAGAATCATAATGAATATATAATTGTTAGATTATGTTTGTCTGTACCATTGCAGTTATAAAACATAATTTTTTCTCTTTTTTGGAGAAAGGGGCCCATAAAAGTCACAATATGGACTTGTTTGTGGCTATATAATGAGTTCAGATAATTCTTGCTAACGTCCTGACAAAGTTGTGTAATTGCTATTATTGTTAGAAATTTAAGAATCATTTCAATTTTTAATAAAAAAGAATGATTTCCTCTCTTTCTGATTGGAGTACTATTCAGCCATAATAATAATGTATGAAGATTCTATTAGTTTTCTGCTAGTATAACAAAATACCCCAGAAAATCAACTTCAAAAGAGGAAAATCAGCCGGTTGTGTTGCTGCACGCCTGTAATCCCAATTCTTGGAAGCTGAGAGAGGAAAATCACAGCTTTGAGGAGAGCTTCAGGAACATAGCAAGATGTTCAGAAACCTAGCGAGACCTTATTTCAAAATAAAAATAAAGTAGTGCTAGGGGTGTAGCTCAGAGGTAGAATGTCCCTGGGTTCAATTCGTGTAAAAAAAAAAAAAATTCAGTACCATGGAGAGAGAGAGAGAGAGAGAGAGAGAGAGAGAGAGAGAGAGAGAGAGAGAGAGAGAGAGAGAGAGAGCAGTGTTCCTGTGGCTTCGAGTTATGGAGGTCTCAAGTCTGTGGTAGGTAGGCCCTATTGCTGTTGGGGCTGCGGTGGCACAGCACACCATGATGGGAGAATGTGGCATTGTTCACCCATGATTGGGAAATGAAAAGAGAGGAGGAGACCAGGGTCCCACAATCCCCTTCAAGGACACACAACCAATGACCTAAGACCTCCCACTAGGATCTACCTCTTAACGCCTCCACTGCCTCCCAACAGCACCATGGCGGGGCCCAAGCCTTCCACACACAGGCCTTTGGGGGATCTGCAGATCCAAACTATGGCCAAAGCTGAACCAGGGGTGGTGGCAGAGAGAAGGGGGAGCTCATGGGACAGCGTGTGGACATCGGTCTCGGTACACAGCCACCAGTGGCTTCTGGGAGGGCGAGGGCAAGGGAGGAGGATGGGGAGGGGGAGCAGGTGGTGCGCCAGCCTGGCGGAATCCAAGGTGCATTTGGTGTTTTTTTTTTCTTTCTATCTCATTTTTTCTTCTATCTCATACTTCTGACATATTTATTTATTACCCTTTCTCTATCCACTCCTATCTTCCATCCCCTCTGGGAAAACATTCAGATAGGTACCGTGAGCAGTGTTGTCTGTAAATGATTGGTGTTTATACATCCTTACATCCGTCTGTTCTTATTTTTTCACTAAGAGGTGTTTTTAGTTTGTTTGTTTGTTTTGTTTTGTTTTCTGCAGGTCTGAGGATGGAACCCAGGGACATTCTACCTCTGAGCTACACCCCCTGCCCTATTTTTTATTCTTTATTTTGAAACAAGGTCTCACTTAGTTGTGGAGGGTCTCATTAAGTAGCTGAGGCTGGCCACAAACTGCAGTCCTCCTGTCTCAGCCTCTGGAATGCTGGGATTACAAGCGTGCACCACCACGCCCGGCTAAGAGCTGTGTTTTTAAAATCCATCCAAGCTGGGTGAGGTGGCCCACGCTTGTAATCTCAGTATTTAGGAGGCTGAGACAGGAGGATCGCAGTTCTTAGACAGCCTCAGATACTTAGTGAGGCCCTTTGCAACTCAGTGAAACCCAAAAAAAGAATAAAGGGTGTGGCTTGGAGGTAAAAGGCACCTGGGTTCAATCCCCAGGACCATGCACACACAAAAAAAGATCCATCCAGACTGCTGTATGGATCCACACTAATTACCCCTTCGTCCTTCCAGTGGTGGCCCCCAGCTAACCTCATTTTTTTTATTTTATTTGTCCTGCCTGGAAACTCCAAGCACCCTGACCACCCAAACCTCCCAGCTGTCCGTTTCCCCTGCTGGCCTGAGCTGGAGCACTAGCCTTGAACATTCCCAGGCACCAGATGGAGCCCTTTCAGTTGTTGCCTGAAGCACCAAAAGATCAAACACGTTGCTAAACATGTAGAAACTAGCTCAGCTCCAAGTCAAATTCCTTAGACTCTCTTGTAAACTCCAGAACCCGACCTCCTCATTGCAGGCACACCTGCGTAGACACACCTGCCATCTTCTCACTGCACCCCCGACCCCGTGGGCAAGTTCTTTGTCCTGTCCTGCTACTATAACGAAACATCTGGGGCTGGGTACTTTAAAATGAAAAGTGGTGTATTTGGCTCAGAGCTCTGGAGGTTCCAGGGCCCACATCTTGCTGGCTGGCAGAGACCAGAAGTAGCCAAGAACATCACCCATCAAGAAACAGGGAACAGCTGTTTGTGTGTCCTGGTCTCTCTCCCTCTTCTTACAAAACCACCAGGATTCATTTAGGGGCTCTATCCCATGGCCTTATCTAATTATAATCACTTCCTAGAGGCCCTACCTCTAAATAATAATGGATTAAGTGTTCCCCTTAATAACTCACAGTGGAGATTAAGTTCCCATCCATGAGCCCTTAGAAGGAAGTAACCATTGCAGGCCCCTAAGACTTGCTTTGGAATCATCACCAGTACTTGGGAAGCTGAGACAGGAGGATGACAGGTTCCCGACCAGCCTCAGCAACTTAGCAAGGCCCTCAGCAGCTTAGTGAGACCCTATATCAAAATGAAAAATAAAATAACCAGGCGTAGTGGCGCATGCTTGTAATCCCAGCATTCAGGAGGCTGAGACAGGAAGATTGTGGTTCGCAGACAGGTTCAGCTACTTAGTGAGGCCCTCCGCAACTTAGTGAGACCCTGTTTCAAAATAAAGACTAAAAAATAGGGCATGGGGTGTAGCTCAGAGGTCAAATGCCTCTGGGTTCCATACCCAGACCCATAAATAAAATAACATAAAATAAAAATAAAATAGAGCTGCGGGTGTAGCTCAGAGGTAGAATGCCTCTGAGTTCAACCCCCAGTTCCTAAAATTAATAAATAAATTAACCAATTAATTAAAATCAGTTGGAGTTATTAGGGGAATTGCATTGAATAGATTGACTTGTGAAAAATTTCGTATTTTTTTAATATTAAGTTGCCAATCTGAGAGTACAGAGCAAACAAGCCTTCTTTTTTCTTGTAAGTTTATTGCATTGTAATAAAAGAAATATTGGGAGTGAAGAAATGGGCAGAATCAACAACCGGGCAGGAAGCTGCTGTGGAGAGCACCCTCGTTGCCCTGGCGGGTGAGGGTCAAGGCAGCACCATGGCTCGGTCACATCTGTGCTGGTTCAGGAGGAAGGGCACGCGCAGTCCCCACAGCCAGCATCTCACGTGGTCATTCCTGCATCAGCCCCCAGAGCGGCTGCTGCTCCGCTGCCTTAAGACCAGGCGGGAGGGATTTGCCCAAAGTCCAGTGCAGAGGCCACAGGCCGACTCAGGGCCACACTGTCAACCATGACCTTTTCCCCTCCCAGGCTGCTCGCACTGCTGGTCAGTGACAGAATCCCTGTCCATGGGCTCTGGCCAGGAGAATAATAAAGCCTCTCAATTGGGCACCAGGAGCTGCTTTTGCAGTGATCTTAGGCAGAGGGGTCTCAGCCCCTCAGCCCCTGGTTGGCCCTGGGGTAGAGAGCCAGCCAGAAAAGAGGCTCAGCCCAACATGAGCCACACCTCTGCACATGCACCAGGAAAGCCAGCCGTCAGAGGCTTGTGGTTGGTCTCACTCCATTGGGCAGCTCTAAGGTACAGCCTAGGGGTCGGTTGGGACAAGGCTCTAGAACTCTGGGAGGAAGGCTGTGGGCAGGGATCTGGGCCTCCCTGAGAGTTCGGTCTTCCTGGACCCAGCTGGTCTTCCTTTGTGTGTGGGAGGGGAGTCATGGAGGGGAGCCAAGGAACTCCTGTGGAGTGGGTGCTGGCCACTCCACTCTGTCTCATGGCTTCTTGTTCTCTGGATGACTTTACAATCCCCATTACATGCGGGGAAATGAAGGCTCAGAGGGCAGGTGACGTGCCCAGGCTCACACAGCTCCTGAATAGCAGAGCAGCTGTTTCCCATATTACCCAGGTCACCGACTCAGAGACTTTGGGGGTGAGGGAGCCGAGACCTTCAGCTTGAGAAACAGACGTCTGTGAAGATAAGCCCCCAAAGTCACCAAATTTGTCCACAAAAGCACACTGTGGTTCAACTGACCCCGCGTCCACACCCCAGGATTTCCCTTCCAGGAACACGGGACTTGCATAAACACGAACCCACCTTCCTGTTTTTTGTTGCAACATCTGCTGGTGGGATGAGGGAGAAGCTGGTCGGAGCCCACAGCTTGGGGGCTGCAGTAGCGTTAGTTTGTGACAATAACCACCCCCCTGCAGTCCACAGAGCTCGCTGGAAAGGTGTGGGGTGGTGGGGAAACACTAAGGCCAGAGTGGGGTGTGAACTTGAACTTGCGGGGTGGCCCGGAAGGGGCCGGGTGCTCTCCTGACTGAGGTCGGCCATTACTGTCTCTGCAGCTCAGAGGGCTCTCTCTGCGTGTCAGCCTGTCCGTGACATCTCGCTCTTTCCCTATGTGTGTATCTATACTCCTGTCTCTATAATTTCTGCCACTTTTTGCTTCCTACCAAGGAAACCTGCTCCTGGTTGGGAAACTGAGGCCCAGTTATTGGAAGTGACAGATGGATTTGGATCTGGCCCAAGGTGCCCTTGCCTCAGAGCTCTGCAAACACGGCCATTTTCTCAGCCAACACATATTTCTTAAAATATCTGTGCCAATATTTGGCTTGACCTGGAGCAAGCCCTGTGCTTCTGGGCTGATAGGATACATGCCCTTAGTATTCAGGACTCTGGTAGAAATGCCCACCCTCTGCCCAAGGAGCCCTCTCCCCTCTTGCTCTACACACTGAACAGATAGGTGTCCTGGACCACTTGCTTCTGCCCCCACAATGGCAGCAGATCAGAGGTGGAGCCACCCAGCTAGCATTCAGGGTTGGAGGAAGGGAAGGCTTGTTCCAGGTTGCTCACACACCAAGTGACAGTCTTTGAAATTCAGTGTCCCTGGGCACCTGGAGGGCCAGCAGCCCCATGAAAGCAGCCCTTTCGTGGCAGTGGTGGGTCTCTTCTGAGGAGCAGGCAGAGACCAGGGCAGGTGTGGTGGGAGGGTCAACCCATTCCCAAATAAACCTCCAGACCACCTCCCCCACCTGATCTCCTGAACGCTCCTCAGGGGACTGGCAGCCACATTGGAGGGGACAGTGACAAGAGGGAGGGGATGAGGCCCCTGCTGAGACCTGAGGTGGGTGTCCCAGAGAAATATGGTTGGCCTTGGAGGCAGGGCAAGGGTGAAGGCCATGCCCTTGCTGGAAGGGGTCTCAGGACTGTAGTAACATGGGCTCCAGCAGCCTGCATAGGTGGACTCTTGGACCCATAGACAGACTGGATGAGACCCATCCTCTCCCTCCGTAGCCACATGGTACAGAGAAGGCAACTGAGGCCCAGAGGGAGGCAGGGAGCTGCCAGAGGGCACACAGTGAGCTGGAGATGGTCTGAGTGCAGGTGTGATGCTGTCTACTCATGGGACCCGGAGTGGGCCTGGTCCATTCGGGCGGTGCCGGAGGTGGACGAGGAGGGTGCAGCCATCTGACTGGGGAGGTAGAGGATGGAAAACCAGCAGAAGATGAAGACACCTGTTGCAAGGAGAGAGTCTCAGTGAGCCTGGGGTGGACAGGCAGGATCAGGGCAGCTTAGGCTGGCAGCTGCCCAGGGCAGAACATCTTCATTGAAAATGTCCAAGGATTTCTGGAAAAAGTCAGGCAAAAATGAAACCTACTCCTGAAAAAAGAACCAAATGGAAATCTTGGAAATGAAAGACAAAGACCTTACAATAAATATAGGCCTATATCTATCACAGAAAATAGAGAGTAAAATTAAGGAATTTTCAGACATAGAAAACCACCACTGCCACACAGCGTGTTCTCCCACTGTCACTGCATAAAGGATTACTACAGGATGTGCATCAGCTGGAAGAGGGAAGGTGTGGGACATAGGGAAAAGTACGGCAATCGAGAAGTAAAGACTTTATATGTGTTTGAAAGGGAATTTGTGATTTAAACACTACACAGAAATAACACCGAGATATGTTCAGTGGACAGTTAAGCTGTACCAAAGGGCTCTGTTGTGTTTAGGAGGAGGATGGGAAGACTGAGTAGCTCAGATTCAGCTGGAGCTTAGCTCAGAGTGCAGCAGGCAGGCTTAAACATTCAAGTAATGACATAACCTTCCATTTCAAGATGCATCTCGCCCTAACCCTTAATTAAGCCCTAGGAATTTTCCAGACATAGACTCATATTTCTTCAGCTGGGGACAGCCTCAGATAGCCCCAAAGTAATAATTTCTACTACTAATAATATAGTTCCCCTATGCTGAAGACCTGCTGGGTCCCCCACATGCATGATCATAGCTATTTATCATAAGATCGGGTGAGATAAGTGTGTGGTGAGATAAGACTTTGGAAGTGAATGAGGATTAAGGTAATGAAACGCCTTTCTGGAAAGGTGGGTGGAATTGATACCTGAATCCAGGTCTGCCTGGCTGCAACCACCAGGCAGGCCATGGGAGCCGCCGGCGGCCCTGGTCTCGTCAGTTTACACTCACTGAGGCTAGGAGGCTGGGCTCCCAGTGACTCCCCTGGAAGGGATGTCTTCTCGCCCCTTCTTGCCCATTTCCCTCAATCAAGCATGGCTCTCTGAGTTCTGCATGTGGATAAGGCATGAGTATCAAAGTGGGCAGGGGGGGGGGAACCTGTGACCCATGTCCTGGGCTTCTTTCCCTTTGCCAGGGTCAGAGGAAGGAGCCAGCGGGGTAGGTAGCAGGCATAACAGCCATTTCTTTCCCACATTGGCAGCTCCTTAAAAACTGTGTGTCTCATCTGGACACCAAGTCACAGGACCCTACCCTCCTGGTCACAGCTGATTGGACCAGAGATGGTCACGTGACTTGGAAGAGCATGCTGGGTAGTCATGTAGGAAAAGAAGGGAGGAATGAATGAAAGAGTTTGCGCAAGTGCCAGATAGCAGACAGCTTCAGAGAATAGATGGGGAGAGTATCTGCTTAGGGTTGGGTGGCTTTTCCTGCTTCTGGTGGCAGTTCCCAGGAAGTCAGCCACCTTGCTGCCCTGGAGATTAAAACCCAGTACTCTGGATTTGAGGTAGCCTGAGCAGAACTCTGTTTCTCAAGCTACTCTCTCTCCCACCTCCCAGCACTTTGTGGAAATGACATGGCATCCTGTGACCTCCCTGGCCAGTAGCCTCACCTTGCAGGGAGTTGAAGAAGGCAAAGATATAGATGGTGGCCAGGCCCAGGGGCGTGAGGATGGCCAGCCCCCAGGTCACGCCTACCAGGCTGGAGAGGCCCAGCACCGTGAGGACCGCCTTCCAGTTCTGCCCCTGTTCCTTGCCCGCTGTGACGCTGGCCAGAGTGAAGATCTTCCAGGCCACCAGGGCCAGCACCACAGCTCCAAAGAGGAAGGTGACAAGGAAGTAGCCATGGACAGTGAAGTAGAGGGCAGCTTCTTCCTGGAACCAGCACCTGGAAGACATGGGTGGCCACTGGGTCTGCAGAGGTAACCCCTGACCAGCAAGCTCCGGAGCTGTCCCCGGCACACCCTTCATGACCCAGTAGGTGTCTTCCCCCAGTTTCCACTCATCTGTCCCCTGCTGTCCCCCTGGCAGGTGGACACCCACAGGCTCTGGTGTGGTGGCTCTTTAGACAGTGTTGCACAAGGGCCAAGTCAACCTTAAAGGCATGTTTCATTCACATTATGTGGCAAAATCCCTGAACACATAGCCAGCCTGAACATCGATTTTTGCTTCTCTTATCAAACCATATGGAGACAGCTCTGTGGACGCCCCTGGAAGATAGCGACTGGAGGCCCCGCAGATGGACAAGTCCCTCCCAGCCCACTGCAGTCCCATCCTGGCCAGAACATGCACTTATGTGACCCATTTGACCCTGCATTTGAGGTCCTGGGCTCCCCCAGCCTCTCCTGCACAAAGAAGTGGGCCCAGGGTGGGACAACCCAGGGATCGCCCAGAGGTTCAGCCCATCCCCACTGCTCCCCACACTGCAGGGTAAAGAGTTTTTAAAAGGCATGCCCGCCAGCTTCCCCAGCGCACAGAAGAGGAGACTGAGGCCTGGGAGAGGAAGGGCTTGCCCAGCGTCACACCCGCAGCAGTGGGAGCAGAGCCTGGCTAGCCCAGGGGCTGCTGGGAACTGTGGGGCTGGTGTGCACTGCACAAGGGTGCCTGGACAAGGGAGCAGGTAGAAGCTGAAATTGAGCATGCCCTCCACTCCCCAGCCTGAGGACCAGGCACAGGGAGGGTGTCACCTTTTCCATTTTGCCCAGAGGTGCCATGGGGGCTTGTGGTGGCCCAGGCTAGAGCTGGGCATCCAGCTCCTGGTCCAGGTCCTCCCCCACCATGCCTGGCTTCCATCTTCCATATTCCTTCCTCCCTCCAGTCCCGATATGTGACTCTAGAGGCTTATGTCACCCCTGCTCCTGAGCCACCACTCACAGCTCCAACGAGGTGCGGTTCTCCTGGTCACGGATGGTGTAAAGGCCATAGCTGTTGGCAATCCCAGTGCCGGCGACTATGAGGGCAGGCAGGCCTGGGCACAAGGGGAGAAGTGTGGCCCTTCCCCCAGCAGGTCCTCCAGATCCCTCCAGCGGCCCACCCTGGCCCTGCACTGGTGCCCTGCTGCCCCCCAGGGCCCCCTCCTGCCTGCCCCTCGGGACCAGCCAGCTCCTCCGTCCAGGCAGGCAGCACCTACCCCAGCCCACCAGGCTCAGCTTCAGGAAGTAGTGCCCGAAGTAGGTGTTGAAGACCCTGATGGCAAGCAGGTAGAGGTGGAAGGCCTCCAGCCCCATCCAGGTGAAGGTGCAGAGCAGGAAGTAATGGAAGACCGCACCCCGGGCCCAGCAGGCAGCGCGGGACCCCGCTGAGCCGCTCCCCACGTTCACCAGGAAAGCCAAGTTCAGGAGGAACAAGCTACTGCTCAGGGCCACGTGGATCTTGGGGGGGTCTTCAGACTTGAATCTCTGCAGGGAGAATCTGGGCCAGGAAAGGCCAGTGAGAGGCCCTAGGCATTCCCCATCCCCCATCAAGGTTACACCCCAACAGCCATGGCTCTCACCCCATGCCAGCTCCTGCCTCATCATCCTTAAGGGCAGGAGGGAGACATAGGTTGGGGCTGGGGTCACCCACCTCAGGGCAGCATAGAGAACAATGGTGAGGGCCAGGAAGATCATGGAGACTCCGCAGCCCGCCTGAGAGATGTGTGTGAGGATCTGCACGGTGGCCCGGTCCAAGATTGGCCTCTGAGGAGGACCCCAAACCACATCAGTTGGTGGACAGGCCCACGTACCCCAAAGGCCCCAGCTCTTCCAGGAAGCCCCTCCCTGGGGCAGGAACTGGGAGCCCCCAGAACCACAGGGGTCGGGGTGGGGGGGCCGTTACCAGTAGCAGGGCAAAGAAGGTTAGGTGGTCACAGCGGCAGACAGTCTTCTCGGCTACAAACTCGGTGGAGCAGCCCCTGGAAGCCCAGGCCCCTGTAGGCCCTGTGGGAACACAGAGGAAGGGAGGGGAAGGGTCCTGGGAGAGAAGCCCGCCTCACCCATGGGCGCCCTTGCCCTCCTCCTCTCTCACCCCAGAGGCTCCTCCAGACCCTACCTTTGGTCACATCCCAGAACACGCAGGTGAGAGTCATATTCTGAAACCAAAAGGCAAGAGTGAAAAGAAAGGAGGAGGAGAGGGCAGGGCGAGGCCTGGGAGGGCAGTTTGTTCCTGAGGTCTGGCCTGTGGGGTAGAAAGCACTCCTGTGGGTTGCGGAGGAAACGTTGGAAGGACCCAGGCCAGCATGCAAGGGGTACAACACACACACAATTGTGTGTTTACAGTCGCGGGGCCCGCAGTGGGAGGGCTTGCCTGTCGGTGTGCATGTGGGCAGGTACAGGGTGCTATGTGCATGCAGGTGGGTCTGTGGGTCCCCGTGCACCCTCTCTGGAGGGTGTCTGGGGACATGTGTGCACACACGCTCAGGATGGGCGTGTCCGGGGACAACTGTGTCTGTGTTCCTGACGACTTCTCCCAGGTGGCTGCAGAAGGGCAGCACGTACGAGGTTCCATGCACATGTGCTTAGAGCCCACACGCCCGGGTGCCTGCCAGCCTGGCTGTCCAACGGTGGCTGGCAGCCTGGGTGGGGGACTCACAGAGGGCTGGCGCTGGTGGGAGAAGGTGATCTCCAGAGGCTCTGGCAGCGCGGTGACAGGCGTTGGGCCCACACTCAAGCCCACCACTCGGTTGTCCAACACGCTGCTGCCGTCCTCCAGGTGGAGCTGGGGGCCCTGGGAGGAGGGAGAAGGCCAGGCAGCAGGAGGGGCCGTAGAACCCACCCAGCTGCAGGTCCTGGAAGCCTCCGGCACCTGCAGCCCTTGCCTGGCAAGCAAATTCTAAGGCCACAGGACCGGGGCCGAGAGGCCAGGGACAGCCTTCTTCCTGCTGCTCTCTGTCACCTTCTGTTTGGGCTGTGCTGGGCCGGGCCCTGAGCTCCAGACCAACTATCACAAAGCTGCCCCCCGACAGCTCTCCATGCTGCCTCCAGAGCTCCTCTACCTTCTTAACCAGAGGGCCACAGGGTCAGCCAAGAAGTGGGGACAGGGGATGCCCTCAAGGGGGTGAACATAACCCCCCGGCAGCACACAGACTTGCACACAAGCAGATACACACCTCTTGTACACACTCCTGGGGCTCATTTGCAAAGGTAGAGTACTTGCTCACATGGACATGGCCATACCTGAGCGTACATGATAGTGTATACACAGATGTAGAAAAGGACACGCGTGATTGCATGTGCACACGGACCCATAAACTTACACAGACACGCTAGGGCCCCATATGCAAGTCAAGGGGCACTGGGTTGAGAGGGAGTGTCAGAGTGAGTCTGCAGTCCATGCACTCCAGAGACCGCTCTGGGATGGCTTTTCCACTTCCTCCTTCCCCATCGATCCCAAAGTCTCCAGCAAAGGCAGGACTATAGAGAGCCTAGCGTTGAAGCTGCAGCCTCCCTGACTCCCCAGCAGGCCTCTCCTCACCTTGAAGAGATTCCCTGGGCCAATGTCCAGAACAGTTATGGCCAACCGGACCGCGGACCTGTCACCCGGCAAGGATGTGAAAAGGTTCTTGGGAAGTCGGACTCTGTCGGGGGGCTTGTCCTCATCCTTCATCACCTGCCTCGGAATCTGCAACCACAGACCCAGCAGCTCCCGTCTGGCCCTGAGGATTCCGGGCCCTTCCACAGGTCCTGCAGCTGCTCTTGTTGGAAGGGGAGACTGAGGCACGCTGAGTGCAGGGCCAGCACTCTGAGCAGCTCTGCTTCTCACAGGCTGTGGGCTCTGAACAAATCACCACACTCCTGCAGCCTCCATTTCCCCAACATGGAGAATCAACCCCGTGCCCGTGTGGCCACCTTCCTGGCTGAAAGGTGCTGTGGAGAGGTGACACCTGGCCATGCTCATCTGCGAGTGCTGGGAAAGTTGTCTGTCTGTCATGTGCTCTGGATCCAGGGTCTTAACAGCCCCTGTAATTACAGAGGGCTTGAGGGCAACAGAGTCTGTTTCCAACTTGAGAATAAATAAAGAGAACAAAGCCACCAGGAAGCAAGACAGACATGAAGCACATGTGAATTAATTCACACTGAATGTGAAGTCCTTCCTGCCTAACAACAACAACAACAACAACAACAAAATTTTCTTAAACTAAGAATGGTCAAAATAGTAGGGTGAACTTCAGTGGTGATTTTCAAAGCACGTTTCATTCGTTCTCAGATCTCCCCGGTTCTGCGGGACTGCAGCCTGCTCCCAGCTGGTCCCTGCCTGAGAAGAGCCCCGGGCTCACTGGAACAGGGGAGCCATGGATTGGAACCGAAGGCCCCAGAGTTCTCCTTCTCAGGACAACTAGTGATTTAGGGGCCAGGGAGTATACCAGGCGGAGGGCTCAGCTGCTTGGATGGCATCATAAAGGGTTGGCAAAGGCCTTACTAGCTTTTACTTCCCCTTCTCCAGAAAGACCTGACAGTCCCCCAGAGCCACCTCCAGGCTGCCTGGACCTTCAGCACAGGGGTCATTCCCTCAGGGAGGGATGTGCGGAGCCCCCACACCACCGAGAATTCCCCTGTGTCATCTCACTCACTCGTCCCAATTATCTGGAAAGCGGGTGAAGCCACCATCATTTTACAGCTGGGCAAACCAAGTAATTTGTCCACAGTCACAGCGGCTGGTAAGGGGCGAGGCTGGGACTTGAATCTAGAGCCGTGCAGACCCAGAGCCTTCCCTCTTACTCCCTCTATTGCCAGTCATGCTTCCTACCTGGTTTCAAATGTATTCTCCAGGCAGAAGAGCTAGACTTGGAGGAGCTTGAGAATGCATCTTATAGTTGAGGACTCTGGGACCCAGAGAGGGAGAGGGATCCCTTTGAGGACACTGAGTGCAGTATTGGAAAGGCTGGAACCAAAACCAGGTCTCCTGACTCCCCATTCAGTGATCTCCCACGTGCATCACCCCAGCACCCCGGTAATCCATTATCAGGGCCCACTCACCTGGTTAACACACTAGCACCCACTAACGAGGTGGCAGAGCTCTGCACGTGGGGCCTGGGATGGCGAGGCTTTGGTGAACACCCAAGACGGGGCATGGTACTCTCCAAATTTGGAAGTGTATGCCCAAGGAGAGCAGTGTTAGACTCGCCCAGGGGTGTGGGGGAGCTCCTCACCTGAGCAGGTTGCAGAGAGAAGAGCAGGTCCTCTGAGGGGTCAGTGCTGAAGTTCTGGACTAAAGCCTTCACAAAAGGCAAGTCCACTTTCTCCAACAGATTATTCTCCAGTAGGTAGAGCTCATATTGTAGCCAGTACCTGCAAGAGGCCAGGATGGGGAGGAAGGATTTTGCTGGCTGAGTGACCACTCATCGACTCGTGGTTTGAGAGGGCTGACCCAGTGTATCAAGGACACCAGGTTCAAGCCAAGTGTGGCACATGCCTATAATCTCAGTTCTTGGGAGGCTGAGACAGGAGGATCACAAGTTTGCTGCCAGCCACAGCTACTTAGTGAGTCCCTTTGCAACTTAATGAGACCCTGTTTCTAAATAAAGAATTTTAAATAGGGCTGTGGGTATAGCTAGGAAGTAGAATGTCCCTGGATTCAATCCCCAGTACTACACACACAAAAAAAAAAATAAATAAATAAATAAATAAATAAATAAATAAATAAGGATAGAGGTATAGCTTGGAAGTAGAATGTCCCTGGGTTCAATATCAAATGCCAAAAAAACTATAGAATTTGTCATCTTAAAGTATACAACTCAGTGGCAATAAGTATATTCACAATGATGTTCAACCATCATTACCCGCAAAGGAAATGCCCACTAGGCAGTTACTCCTTTTCCCCTTCCCCTACCCCCTGACAACCTTTAAATCTGTTTTATGTCCCTACAGATTTGTCTAGTTTAGATTGTTCATACAAATGGAATGAATCATACAATATGTGGCCTTTTGTTTCTGGCTTCTTTCACTCAGCATAAGCTTTGAAGGTTCATCCATGTTAAGGCACACATCAGTATTTTGTTCCTTTTTATGAATGAATATTATTTCATTGTATGGATATGCCATATCTTAGTTATACATTGGTAGACATTTGAACCTTTTCTACTTTGGAGCCATTGTGAATAGTGCTACTATAAAAATTAATGTTCAAGCTTTTCTTGGCAGACATTAAAATTTTTTTTGCTTTATACATAGGAATAGAACTGCTAGATTATGTGGTAATTCTATGAATGACTTCATGTGTATATGTGAGTAGTAGTAGTAGTAGTAGTAGTAGTAGTAGTAGTAGTAGTAAGGATTGAATCCAGGAATGAGCTACCCCTAAGGTACAATCTACAGCCTTTTTTACTATTTTATTTTGAGACAGAGTCTCACTAAGTTGCCCTGGATGGCCTTGTCTTTTGCCATGGCCTCTTGAGTCTGTTTAACTTTTTTTTGTGTGTGTGGTACTGGGGATTGAATCCAGGGGCATTCTACCTCCAAACTACACCCCCCCCAAGCCCTATTTTTTTTAATTTTTTTTTAATTTTGAAACAGGGTCTCACTAAGTTGCAGAGTACCTCACTAAGTAGCTACGGCTAGCCCAAAACTTGCAATCCTCCCAAGTACCCGGATTACAGGCATGCACCACCATGCCTGGCTATGTTTAACTTCTTGAGAGGCTGTCAAGCTATTTTCCACAACAGCTGCACCACTTCACACTCACACCAGCAATGCATGAAGGTTCCAGTTTCTCCATATCCTTACCAAAACGTATAATTTTTCACTTTTTCTGTTTTATTTTTAATTTTAGCTATCCTCATGGTTGAGATATTTTATTATGTGTTTGGTCTGCACTTCCCTAATGACCAGTGATGTTAAGCATCTTTTTTTTTTTTTTTTTTTTTTGGTGGTACTGGGGTTCCTGGAAGCCCTTCTACCTCCGGGCTACACTCCCAGACCTATTTTATATATTTTTTTTATTTGGAAACAGGGTATGTTAAGCCAGCGCGTGCAGCTGGCTTCGAACCTGCGCAATCCTCCTGTCTCTACCTCCCAAGCGCGGGGATTACAAGCGTGCGCCACCATGCCCGGCGAAGCATCTTTTCACAGTCTTGTTGGGCTTGTCTATCTTAGTTGGAGAATCTCTATGCGCACATCAGCACCGTCATGCAGTGCTAAATGGATCCTAGAAATCCAGCTTTTGGGAACTGACTGCATGGGAACAGAGCTGGTGCTGGAACCACACAGAACACAAATCCCCTCATTAGGCCAGGGAAGCTCGCGGCACTCTCCGTGGTTCTGAAACTTCACTCTGCATGAGGGTTTCTGTTCCCGGCTCTGGAGTCCTAAAAGTGGTTGTCCCAACCTTTCCTGGCAATTCTAAGTGAATGAAGGCTGAGGCCCTAATAGAAAAGGAGAGGGACAAAGGATACAGAACCACTCCGAGGATGCTGGGGAGGAGAGGGTTTACAGGCAAAAGTGGGCCTTTTATTTGGCCATCAGTTTTGAACAGACACATTTATCATGGGGTTGAGGAGAACCCACATAGGCTACAGAAAATATATTGTACAATAGAAATTGCAAACCATACAAATACATGTAACTGTGCTTTATTCGAGATGGCATGAGAAAACCATCGAAACAGAAATGGAGGGATAAGATAATCCAATTCATTCACCGAGTCACACGAATTGAGCCTAGATTTTATTAACATACTGTATTGTTCCTTTTATGTGAAATTCCCAGAAAAGGCAAACTCATTAAGTATGATCAGTGGTTGGCCATGGCTGTGTATGGGAGCAGAAAGTGACTGAAAACAGGCATAAGGGTAATTAGAGTGAAGGAAGTGTTCTAAAATGGTTGTAGTGATGAACACACTGTGTAAGTATACTAACAATTGTTAAACTGTGCTCTAAAATGCATAGATCATGTATAATGTATAAGTTATGCCCAATAAGGCTATCAAAATTAACAAAAACAAATGGAATATGACTATACATTTACCAAGAGCTAAAAAGATTTTGTGTGTAGATTGAACCAAGGGAAATTCAACTTCTGAGCTACACCTCCAGCTCTTTTTGTACTTTTTGTTTTGAAACAGGGTCTTGCGAGTTTGCTGAGAATTTTGCTCCATTGCTGAGACTGTCCTGGAAACTATGAACATGTCTCATCCTTCCAAATACCATTCCTGGTGCCAAAAGATAAAAATATAAAAAATAAACATAAAAAACTGAAAATACCAAGTATCACAAGGATGTGCAAAGCTGAAGCACTCATCTATTGCTGTTGGGAGTATAAGTTAATAAATGTACCAAGGAAAATTATAGTAGTGCTTATTAAAAATAAGTAGTCATATGCCTATCTATGACTGAACATTCAGTTCAAAGCATTGACCGAAGAGAAATTAGTGTGTATGTCCATGAAAAGACATGTATAAAAATGTTCATGGCCATTTTATTCATGATAGGCCTAACCATAGACAACTGAAATTCCCAGTGACAGCACAAGAGATAATATGTAGTAGTACATTCATATTTTGCAACACTATACAGCCAAAAAGATTACAAACTCTTGCTACATATAAAAAAGGGATAAATTTCAGAGGCAGATTGATTAAGGGAAAAAGGCAGAAACAAAAGAATAATTGCTATGTGGTTCTAGTTATGTGTAACTTGACAATAGGTTGTTTTAGTCAGCATTTCCATTGTTATTTCTAAAATATTTGACAACCACAACTTAGAGAATGAAAGGTTTATTTGGATCCTAGTTTTGGAGGTTCAGTCCATGGCCGGCCAGCTCCAAGGCAGAAACTATGATGGCAGGGCTCCTGGCAAAGGACAGTTGCTCTCAGTCATGGTGGATAGAAGCAGAGAGAGCAAGACAGGAAGCAGCGAAGGGCATATGTAGTCCTTAAGACCTCTCTCCCAGTGACACAGCTCCTCCAGCCACACCCTACCTTCGAACATTCCTGTGTTGGGAATCATGCTTTCACCATGTAAGTCTTTGGGGCTCCAAATCCAAGAAAAACTAATCCAAGAAATACTAATCCAAGAAAAACTAATATAAAATCCAAGAAAATCTAATATAAAATATTTATAGGGAACGATGATTGCCACATGAGGTGTTATTATTGGGAAGGAAAATAAGGGGCTTTTCTGTGAGTTTAGAAATAGTTTAAGCTTTATACGAGTGCTGGTTAAAGGGTGTATATATAAATATATAAAAGTTTATTGAGCTTCCCAGTTAACATTATATATATATATATATATATATAATTTTGGCAAAAAGTTGGCCTTTGGATTTCTACCTCTGAGTATAGCTGAGTCATTTGTGATACATCAGTGTTTCTAGTAAGATCAAATAGCTACCATACAAAATTAATATGTCTAAAGGTATCAGAGGGCAACTCAGACCCTGAGGAACAGAGGGGCTGATACGCTGCAGAGGGAATGCCATCCACACACTAGGTAAAGTTGGCAGTCACTTGTTCCTTGGGAACATTTATTTATCTTAAGCATGGGTGAAAGAAAATTTGAGTCTTTGAGTCTTGCCTGCATGGAGGTCACAGCATGCACTAGCCTTAAAAATATGCTAAGCAAAGGAAGCCAGACTCACAAGACAGCATTCTATGTGCTTTTCTTTATATAATATGCCCATAACAGACACATTGATAGAGTGGACAGCAGATCAGTGGGTGACTGGAGTAAGAAGAGATGGGTTGCAAACAAGGAACAGGGGGCTCCATAAAACACAAGCAGGGCACTAGGTAGTCTCAGTGGTGGCCAAGGCCACTGGGAGAAGTAACAAACCTGGCCCTGGAAATGCCTTAAATATGTAGCTGATTTCTCCTCCAGGCGATGTTCAGAGTTCTGGCAGTGCTGAGTCAAAAACCTCTGAGAAACAGAGCAGAGTTTTCTTCAGTCTGTTATCATCTTTTAGTACATTGTAGGCGTCAATACAAAAGTTAAAGTCACAGAGCTTTTAGACAAAAATGTTGAAGAAAATTTTTGTGATCCTGGAGAAAGTGGTGATTTCCTAAGATACATCAGAAACATGATAAATTATACTGCTTTGAAATCAAGAACTTCTGTGCTTAGTCAAGAGGCAGCACTAAGTGGAGTATATCCACAAGTATATATACAAAGAATATATGTGTATATATGTGCAGAGACATGTTTCAAGAACATAAAGAACCCCTAAAGCACACCAAAGAATTCAAAGAACTTCATAGAATGATGAGGAAAAGTTTTAAAAGGGAACTTCACAAAGAGCATATCAAGATGCCAAATAAATATATAAAAGGTGTTAAAGTTCAAAGTCACCAGGGAAGTGTTTATTAAAATCACTGAGATGTACTATAAACCTACCAGAATGGCTCTTAAGTCAACATTCTTGCTGCTGTAAACCAGAATAGCTGACCACACAGCTTAGAGAAAGGAAGTTTATTCGCTCTAAGACATTAGACTGAATGTCTAAAGGAGATTTTAGACATTCAGTCCATGTCAGGCCAGATCTGCAGAGCTCAGATCAGGGTGGCAGGAAGCAGAGGTAGAGAGAGAGAGAGAGAGAGAGAGAGAGAGAGAGAGAGAGCTAGACTCTGCTCTCACATCATGGAGGCTAGAAGCAGAGAGAGAGAACAAAACAAGGAGAGACCTTATCTAATACCCAGGCCACACCCCCAGGGACACCCTCTTAGCAACCCAGCCCCACTTCCAACATTACTACATTATTTCCATGAGGGATAGGGGAAAATCCAAGCTATTTATACTCTGTCCCTGAATCCCTAGACCTCACAGACACTGCACAATGCAAAATGCATTTAGTCAGTCTCCAAGAGTTCCAGCATCTTAATAGTGTCAGCATTGCACAAAAGTCCCAACGTTCAAAGTCTCTGGGGGTCAAGGTAAACACTTGAGCCCCTATAGAAACAATCAGCAAGTTACATACATCCGGTGTATAAGGGCACAGAGTAAATATTTGCATTCCAAAGGGAAGAATAGCCCCATAGAAAGAAGGAATAGGACCAAAACTATCAAAATCCAGAAGGGCAAGCATCTGATCTTGCAGCCCTATTCCTGGCATCCAGAACCCATGGTGGTGAGATGTGATCTCCACGGGGCCTTGGCAGCCCAGCCCCTAGGGATCAGTTGATTACAATGGGCAGAAGACCGGCCCTTCCAGCCTAGCTCCATTCCAGGTTTCTAGTATTTCTAAATTGCAGGATTTTTTTTCTTGCAACATTGGCTTCACCCTCATAGTTTCATAAATTGCTCCATTTGGGCCTGCTTATAGGATATCTGATCCCACCACATGTTGCCTGGCTTCTCAGTCCTTTCTTTGAAATCTAGGGGGAGACTCCATGATCCCTTTTTTCCAGCAAAGGCAGCATTATGTGAGCATCCAAATCAACCATCATCAGGAAAGGTAGTCACACCCTCTTTAATCACTGTTACTTGGTCCTTTTAAATTATAGCTGCCACTGGGCCACTGGGCCTGTCTAAATCCTGGCAGCCTACAGGCCCTTTTCAATCATCACCACCACAGCTGGGCTCTTATTTCCAGGGTTCCACACTAGGCCTTGAACTGTCCTAACCAGTTCCTTTGTTCCTATGCAAAACATTCAACCTCTCCTCAGTCATCTTACTTTCTTTCACAACACCAGCTATCTGGTGCACAGCTTTACACATGACTTTCTGGCCAAACTTCAAATCTATATGCTTTTTCTGCTTTGTTTTCTGCTTCTGAAATTTACTGTAAAATTTGCTGAATGTGAACATTAATATTTATAATGTGGTTTGAATACTTTGCTGTTTTGAAGTTGTCTCTGCCAGCTTAATAAGCACATCATTGTGTATATATGGTACTGGAGATTGAGCCCAGGGGCATTCTACCTCAGAGCTATACCCCCAGCCCTATTTTTTTAGTGTGAAACAGGGTCTTGCTAAGTTGCTGAAGGTATTGCTAAGTCACTGAGACTGGCTTTGAACCTGTGATCCCCCTGTCTCAATCTCCTATATACTGGGATTGCAAGTGTGCCATGCCTGAGTATTCCATCATCTTTAAATTAGGCCTCACAGTTTCAGTTCATGGGGAAAATGCCAATAAATTATTTGCCAGAATGTAACACACATGGCCTCTACTCCATTTTCCTATGAAGTCCTCTCCGCCCTCCAGAATCTCCTGAGCACTGTCTCTGCTGTACACCTTCCTATCAGCATTTTGGCCCTTCCAACTTCCTCTCAAAAACCAATTTCAAAGACTCACAAAACACATGCTCAGTCTTAGATAAAGCAGTGACTCCACTTCTCTGATAACAATTTCTGTCTTAATCAAGAGAGAAATTCTCATAGCTGTAATTCAAAATGACTGATGAAACAATTGAGAGAAAAAAAGATTTATTTGTTCACAATATTTGGAGGTTTTGGAGATTCAGTCCTTGTTGGGCCATATCTGTGGAGCTCGGGGTATGGTGATGGGACACCGAGAGAGGGAGAGTCAAGGCTCTGCTCTCACATCACAGAGGCCAGAAGCAGAGAGAGAGAGAGCAGAGGAAGGAGAGAGCTATAATCCCCAAGGCCACACTTCCAGTGACCCTAATGAGATAGAATAGGAGAAATATTTGGAATATATATATATATATATATATATATATATATATATTACACATATATGTGTATTGTTATTGTTTTTGATACTGGAAATTGAACCCAAAGGCATTCTACCTCTAAGCTACACCCAAGCCAATTTTACTTTTTAGTTTTGAAATAGGGTCCTCCTAAGTTGCTGAGGCTGTCTTTGATCTTGTGACCCTCCTGTCTCAGCCTCTCAAGTACTAGGGTTGTAAGTGTGTGTTATCATGTCTAACATGTATTACTTTAAAAAAATAACATGTATTGGACTCCTTTATTTCTAGCTCTCACATGAATCATTTAATTCAAACTCAACCATTACCCTATGAGGAAGCCACAAGAGAGGTGAAGGGCAAAGGCTTCAAACAATGACAAAATGATAAAACAGTGATAAAACTTAAAACTCCAATTGTGGGATGGTGGCAATGGCTAACATGTCTGAACTAAGTATTCAACCACTGCAATAATTCTATAAGTTGGGTGTTATTTTAGTCTGATTTTACAGATGGAAACTAAAAGACAACCTGTCCAAAGCACAGTGCCAGTCTTGAGCTCTGGTGCTCTGCGTCCAGTCTACATCACGTCCCACCAAGCCTTCCAGTCCTACAGCAGGGGTTTTTATTCCCTCCTTTAACACACAGTTATTTAGTGCCAACTATAAGCCAGGAGCTCTTATGGGTATCCCAGAGAAGTTATGGGCAACTTTGTGAGAAAAAAGGAAAGAGGCAGAGCTATTCTGGGAAATGACTCTTGAAGATCTTGTATCTGAGGCCCTTCCTCTCCCTCCCCCATCTAGCCAGTAACCTTGATCTCCCTGATTCTACATCATTGTCTCTCCCTGGTCTCTTGCAAAGTGCACATTGTTAATACTGGTCTTGGTTCAGCCTTCACTTTTACCCAGAACACTTGAGTCCCAACCCACCTTATCATGTCTCTTTCCATATCTCCACCCCATGCCCTTCCCTGAAGCCTGAGCCCGCCCCTTCCTTCTTCCTTCCTTCCTTCCTTCCTTCCTTCCTTCCTCTTCCTCCTCCTCCTCCTCCTCCTCCTCTTCCTCCTCCTCCTTCTCTCTCTCTCCCCCCTCTTTCTGATGTGTGTGTGTGTGTTTGGGTGGGGAATAATACCGGGGTTGAACCCAGGGGCATTCTACTCTCAAGCTACAACCCCATTTTTAATTATTTTGTTTTGAAACAAGGTCTCATTAAGTTGCTAAGAGTCTTGCTCAGTGGTCGAGGTGGCCTTGAACCTGAGATTCTCCTGTCTCAGTCTCCCAAGTACTGGATTTACAGGCATGTGCTGCCACATCTGGCTCTGAGCAATTATTTTTAAATGCAAAGTTGACCACATCCTTTCTGAGCTTAAAGGATGGCATTTCCCTGCTCCCCCGTGTTGGTCTGATGTACACATCTCCTAGTCCCTGCTTCTATTTCAGGTTCTATCTCCTGCCTGTCCCACCTTGTCACTGATGCCCCCATCCCGGCATGTTATACTGTCACTGTTTGAAGCCCTGTAGTTCTCCCCTAGTACTCTGAAAGCCTGCTACTGTACCACCCACCATCACCTGGGTCTCAACTGGAAACCTCCTCTGTATGCTTCAAAGTCCCGCTGTGGGTTGCCTCCTCCGTGGAGCCTTGGCAGGCTTTCCTCCTCTGGTCTAACCTGGCACCCCATCCGCCCTTCTGTCTGATCACACCCTGGAGACATCATCAGTTGGCTCATGTCTGTCCCTCCACGACTCATCTCTGCATCGCTGGGTCAGTAGGGATCCTGAGCTGCAGAATGCAGAGGTGAATTGTCAGGGACAAAGCATCTGTGTCAGGGGAAATGTGAGGGTCCAACGACAAGGCGGAAGGGTAAGATGGGAGCAGCACCTCGGGACCATCCCCTTGGCCAGCTCCCGCACCTGGACAGGAGCTCTCACCTCTCCAGACTTTCCACATCGCAGGACTCGCTCCCCTGCTGCACGCACTTTGTGAAGCACTTGGCCGTGTCGTTCAGGTAGATGGGGTCGTACAGGGCCTCGTTGGTGAAGTCTAGGCAGACGTTCCTCGGCCTCTCGGTGACTCTCGCTTGACCTAAGAGAAGGGTGCCGGGAGTGAGCAGGCTGGGCCACAGGGCAGGAGTCCAGCAGCACCCTTGCACGCTCACTGAGCACTCGAGCTGGAACCCAACCTCACTGAGCCTGTTTCCAAGGCAAAAGGAGGTTCCCCCCACCTCAGAGGGTTCCTGAGGTGCTTTAGGGGAAAGCCTGTATACATGTAGATCCTTTTCTAAATTTCCAAAAATGGGATCACTCAGTAATATAGCTTGAAGAGCTTTTCATTCTTTATAAACTTGCATACCATTCCATTATATGGATGTTTCCATAGTTTTTCACCTGGTCCCTATTGATAGACATTTAGATTTTAGTTAGGGACTTTTTTTTTCCTATCTTGAACAAAGCTGTCATAAGACTTTTTTTTTTTTTTTTTTTTTTTGCGGGTCTGGAGATGGAACCCAGGGGCATTCGACCACCGAGCTATACCCCCTGCTCTATTTTTTATTCTTCATTTTGAATCAGGGTCTCACTAAGTTGCAGAGGGCCTCACAAAGTAGCTGAGGCTGTGCATGAACTGCGATCCTCCAGGCTCAGCCTCCCGAATGCTGGGATTATAAGCGTGCACCACCACACCCGGCTGCCATGAGAATTCTTGAGTGTGCATCTGTATTAGTTTGTACTGAGGAGTTACTGAAAACATTCCTGCAAATCTCTATCAAAATACCAATGTCATTTTTCACAGACCTAGAAAAATAATTTCACATGAAGAAACAAAAGACCCAGAATAGCCAAAGCAATTCTCAAAAATAAGAACTATGCAGGAGGCATCACAATTCCTGACTCTAAATTATACTACAGAGCTAGAATAATAAAAACAGCGTGGTATTGGCACAGAACAGACAAATAGACCAATGGAACAGAATAGAAGCTATAGAAACAAATCCACACACTTATAGCCAATTGATTTTTGAAGGTGCCGGACACATATGTTGGAGAAAAGAGTCTTTCAACAAATGGTGTTGGGAAAACTGGTTATCCAGTGGCAGAAAATGGAACTAAATTCTCACCACGCACAGTAGTCAACTTGAAATAGATCAAAGACATGGAAGTTAAACAGAGACTTTGAAGCTGCTAGAGGAGGGCATAACTCCAACACTGAAAATATAGGCACAGTTAGAAACGTCTTCAACATGACTCCCAAAGTTCAAAAATTTAGAATTAATAAATGGGATGCCATTAAATTAAAAAGTTTCTGCTCATCAAAGAAAATCATCAAGAGAAAGCCCAGAATGGGAGATCTTTGCCAGTTTTCTCTCTGATAGAGGAATAATATCTAGAATTTACAAAGAACTTAAAAGACTTTACACTAGAAAAACAAATAACCAAATCAAGAAATGGGCAATTGAATTGAATAGGCACTTCACAAAAGAAGAAATACAAATGGCCAATAAATACATGAAAAATTTTTCAACATCATTAGCAATCAGGGAGATGCAAATCAAAACTATACTGAGATTCCATCTAACTCCAATAGAATGGCAATCATCAAGAAGTAAAAAAATAATAATAATAAATTGGAACTCTTCTGCACTGTTGGTCAGGTTACAAATTAGTCCAGCTGCTATGGAGATCAGTGTGGAGATTCCTCAGAAAACTAGAAATGGATCTGCCACATAATCAGGCTGTACAACTCCTGGGTATCTTTCCAAAGGGGTTGAAACCAGAGAACTGTAGTAATATATGCATGCCCATGTTCATAGCAGCACAATTCACAATAGCAAAATTATGAAACCAACCTAGGCTTCGAACCTATGGAATCAACAGATGAATGGATTACAGAATTATGGGATAGCCAGACAATGGAATTCCACTCAGCAATAAAGAAGAACAAAATTATGCCATTTGCCAGAAAATGGAAGGACCTGGAGAACATTATGTTAAATGAGATTAGAACATTATGTTACAGAAAGTGAAAGGTCATATGTTTTCTCTAACATGCAGAAGCCAGGGAGGAATGGGGATACCAGAAGGCCTCCAGATAATGGAGGAGAAGCCCCAGTGGAGCCAGGGACGTGATCTAAGGGAAGGGGAGGGGAAGAGTGAGGTTCATTAAAGGAATTATTACCATCGGCTATGCATACACATGTGAAAATACCAGAGTCAGTTTCAGTACTTTGTATGGGGGAGGGGGAGATAGGGAGGCGGAGGGGGCAAGTGCTCTGTGCACGTATGTCACCGTCACCATTATGATGTGAGACTATAATGCACCAATAAAAGCATATAAAAATAAAATTGCTAGATACAGAACTGGGAGATGTAGCTCAGGGGTAGAGCACTTGCCTAGCATGTGTTAGGCCCTGGGTTCAATTCCCAGCATTGAAAAATAAATAAATAAATAAATAAATAAATAAATAAATAAATAAATAAATAAGGAAAAAAGAAAGAAAAGTATAGAGCATGCTTGGCATGCATGAGTACTGGGTTTGATCCCCAGTGCCCAAATAAATAATGAAAAATGAATTTTATTTTTAAAAACAAGGTGTACCCATATACATTGCCATCAAAGGTAGACAAAGATGACTACTTACGCACTTGTTCACAAGCCAAGATCTTACCCAACTTTCAAATATTTGCCAATCTGAGAGGTCAAACTGAGTTTCATTTTCGTTTCGGAAGGAGCTCAAGTGTCCATCTGTACCTTTGATGACTACTTAGCTGTCTGGACATGAACCGCTTTGCCGCAACCTTCATGAACTTGGGTGGCTGGGCCTGGACCCCGTGCCTCTCTGCCTTTCAGATTTGGCTGCCGGGGGCTACCTCTGGGATGGGCAGTGCCAGGGTGAGGCAGACAAGGGGGCATTTGCTTTCCACTTTTTAATATCCTTCCTGGTATTTGGCTTTTTAAAAACCATGCACAGCTGGGCATGGTGACACACGCTTATAATCCCAGCGCTTGGGAGGCTGAGACAGGAGGATCGCACAGGTTCGAAGCCAGCCTCAGCTACTTAGTGAGGCTCTCAGCAACTTAGTGAGACCCTGTTTCCAAATAAAGTATAAAATAGGTCTGGGAGTATAGCCAACAGGTAGAACCCCCCTGGGTTCCACCCCCAGTACCCCCCCACACACACACTTAAAAAACACACATAGTCATTCTTTTGTTAGTTTATTTTACTTTATCTTATTTTATTTTTGTGGTACTGGGGGTGGAACACAGGGGGTTTTCTACCTCCGGGATATACTCCCAGACCCATTTTTTACTTTATTTGGAAACAGGGTCTCACTAAGTTGCTGAGAGCCTCACTAAGTAGCTGAGGCTGGCTTCGAACCTGTGCGATCCTCCTGTCTCAGCCTCCCAAGCGAGGGGATTACAAGCATAAGCTACCACGTGTGGCTTAAACTAGTTCATTTTCAATTAAGACACACACACACACACACACACACACACACACACAGCAGTAAGCTTAATAACAGAGCAAAGTTAGAGTAACTTTAGGGTAAAAAGAATAGCAGTTTAGAGTGGATTTTATGGTGATTAAATTTACATGTAATGATGTTTTAGCTCACTTATAGGATTCTGACAGCTTGTAAAGACATTTACGACATTAAGGGATCTGCATTTTAAATAAAGGGGGGAGGGGCGGGGAGAAAAAAGAAGAAAAAATCGAGAGGGGATGCTGTTCTCCCTGTGGTCCAGCACAGCTGGTATGGGTGTGAGCAGATCTGCCCTCCAGTACTGTCATGGGTCTCAGCAGTCACCATGGAATGCTCTTGGCAAGGACCCAGAGCAGACAGTGGGAAGAAGATCCTGCAGTATCTTTCTCATGACTTTTTGAAAACATTGAAAGCATTTAGCCCAAACAAGAAGACCCCAAACCAGGTCTAAGTGTGGAGAGATACCACGGCCCCGAAGGCTGTCCCCATGGACAGCCACTGTGGGCTCAGCAGGTGGGGATGAGCTGGAGGTCCAGGGGCTGGAGAACCAGGCAAGTATTTGCCCTCTTCCCTCTACCCTTCATCCAGTCCCTCCCACTGGCCAGCAGCTCTTTCCTGGGGACCATTCCTTCCCCACCTTCAGGTTGGGGCACCGAGCGCTGCCCTCTGGAGCCACGCTTTGGTCCCTTTGCTCTGCCTGCACCTTTGTACAGCATCTGTTTATAAAAGCTTTGTTCCCCCTGAAGCACGCATCCGTTTCCTGCTCAGCCCTGAGCCCCGGGCCCCACACGCAGGTCCTCGCCGCCCCAGCATGCAGCATCCCTGTCACTCTGCAAGGTGGGGGCCACATGGGTACAGGGGCCAGTGGCACAGACACAGAGCAGAGAGGACCCTCGAAGGCTGTGAATGAACAGATGAATGAATGAATGAGGGAGCGAATGGGCAAATGGATGAAGGCAACTTCTCCAGAAACATTCACAAAGGAGGAAGTCTCAGCTCTAGATATATGCCTGTCAAGTTCTTTACATCAGGTGCACACCACCATCAGGTGCACACCACCGCACGTACACACCACCATGGGGCACACACCACCGTAGGGCACAGGTCACAGTCAAGCACACACCACCACTCAAAGAAGCCTTAAAAGCCCCAGAGTGGGCTTTTTTGTTCCCCGTCCATGCCCGCTCAGAAGAGGTAGCCGCCGTCCTCCCCAGCAAGCGGCCCTGGCCAGTGGAGGAGGGCGCCACAGGTCTCCGCTCTGTGCCGCTCTCAGAGCACACCACCGCCCAGGCCCCAGGGTCCTCGCGGGCGGCCAGCCATGACCTGTAGAGTGCGTATGATTGCACAGTACCACCTATGGAAAAGGCCCTCGTTAAAACAATCAAATAGCCCTTCCTTCTGGGTGTATGGAAGAGGAGGTCCATGTTCTGGCTTGGCTGCAAAACACATCATAGATGTAGGAGCTGGTGTAATAGAGGAAATGTTGGTATAGTATTGTTTACTTTTGGTAAAGAGGAGTTCAAAGTAAAAAAGGACGACCGAATAGCACAGCTCATTTGTGATACTGAAAGGGGCTCAGGAGGTTTTGGTTTCATTGGAAGGAATTAAAATTCAGGCCAAGAATAGAAAATAAAAAACAATCTACTTTCTTTTAAAAGTAAAGAGTTTTGTGTCAAGTGTTTTGGTATTTTGTATGTCTGTGTAAAGTTAATAATTAATAGCTTTAATTTCTAAAAATATTTTATTATGATAAAGAAAAGATGCCTCTGTTAGGACTTCATGGAATCTTTCTTGTGTTTTCTGTAATTGATGGTTGTAAGTAAGTCAGCTTAGTGGTGACCTAATGTAAAAATTTTTAAATTAAATGTCCATTTAATTACAATTTTTTAAAATTTTAATTAATTCAATAAATGATACTTTATTTAAAAAAAAAAAGCCCCAGAGTGGATTACAGCTTTTGTGCAGGCTCAGCAGTGGTGATGCTCACTGAGACCTGGTAATAGCCACTCTCTGTTAAGCCATCAAGGGCTGCCAAGGGCCGCTTTGTGCCAGGACCTCTCCAGACCACTAGCCAGGCCGTGGAGACTGAGCTGGACCATCTCAGACTCTCTCAACATTTGAAGAAAAGAGGGTTCTTTGAAGTTCAAGGAGGTGGGCCCACATGGCTGAAGTCACAGGGCTACTCGCTGGACAGACACACAGGGAGAGAGACACAGGCCACTCACTGAGGCTGAGCAAACAGCAGGAGTGTACCAGGTGCTGGGGTGGGAGCACCTCTCTCTGCCTGAGAGCACCACAGAGCTGCCACAGAATGGCCAGGGTGAGGGCAGGGTTGGCTTTCTGGGAGAAAGGACCAAAGGGGCAAGGCCCAGCCTTCACCCTCCCCTGGACAACTCCACACATCTGTGTGTGAAGTAGAAGGTGGAGGCGGGAGGAGCCTGGATCCCGGCTCTCATCTCTGAGGACCATGGGGGAGCCTGGATCCTGGCTCTGGCCTCTGAGGACCATAGAGGAGCCTGGATCTTGGCTTTGGTCTCCGAGGACCACAGAGGAGCCTGGATCTTGGCTTTGGTCTCTGAGAATCATGGGGGAGCCTGGATCCTGGCTCTCATCTCTGAGGACCATGAGGGAGCCTGATCCCAGCTCTCATCTCTGAGGACCATGGAGGAGCCTGATCCCAGCTCTCATCTCTGAGGACCATGGAGGAGCCTGATCCCAGCTCTCATCTCTGAGGACCATGGGGGAGCCTGGATCCTGGCTCTGGCCTCTGAGGACCACAGGAGGAGCCTGGATCTTGGCTTTGGTCTCTGAGAATCACGGGGGAGTCTGGATCTTGGCTCTGGTCTCTGAGGATGATCTCGGCTCTGGTCTCTGAGGACCACAGAGGAGCCTGGATCCTGGCTCTGGTCTCTGAGGACTGAAGGGCTGTTGTGAGACAGAGAGAGGGAGACAGCAGGGTGGGCTTGTGAGTGGACAGTACAAGCCCTGCCTAGCCTGAGCTTCCAGAGTAGCCCAGACGCCAGCTGAGTAGCTAGTCCACAGCCGGCCCACCCATGTCCCAGAGCTGGACTCTGAGGGGCCACAGCAGAATGTGAGGAACATTCTCCATCCTCTGCCATGAATAAGGAAAGGCTGAGACCTGGCACTGCTGAGGACGCGGGGCCAACTCAGAGGACAAGACTAGAGGAGGTGCTGAGGTCCCCTGGCCCAGATACCCTGACTCCTCACCTCCTGGGCCCATCCCTGGTTTCCCCCACCCATGCTGGGCCCCTCCGCAGCACAGGGTCTCCCAGGCATCCAGGAGGGGCTAGGGTGCGAGGCTCACCTGAGACCAGGATCAGGAGGAGCAGGGTTCCCAGGCCCCTGGGCGTCACCATCGCAGCCGGAGGAGGCCTGCTGCCGTGTGGTCCTCTGCCCCAGGCTCTGTCCAGCTGGCCGGTCCCTCTGCCCGCCCCCTGCTGCTTCCTGTGGCCTCTTTCTCACTCTTCCTGCTCAGTGGCGCCATCGGTGAGTTGTGAAAGGTGCCCATAAGAATTGGGCAGGGCTCTGAGCCGCACCCCGCCCATGACCACCCAGCTGGCAGCCTTGTTCCCTCCCCTAGGAAGCAGCCACAGCAGCGGGCAGCCTGGCTATGAGGATGAGGTCAGAGATGCAGTGGTGCCCAAGCTTCCAACAAGGCCAGACACACGGCCACACCTGCTGGGGGCTTGGCCTGCAGGCCCTGAGCCGGACAACAGGAAGGACAGAGAGGCAGGGTGGCGGAGACAGGAATGGGGTCCCTCAGGGGTGATCAGGCCTGGGCTGACATCTGTCCCACTCACTTCCAGCCGGGTGACCCCACATGAGCTGTCTAATGCTCTTTGGCCTCCCAGGAGGCAGGGGCAGGACACAGGAGATGTTGGGTGGAGTTGCTGGGGGCACTGCTCGATGGTAATTAGTACCATAAAATTGCTATCTTCCCCCAACCATGATGGTCACTGATGGCCCAAGTAGACTTTGGCCTGAGAAACGGCCAGCTGACCACCCAGGCTCCAATTCTGCTGGCCCCAAGGAGGCCATGGACGAGGCCAGGCCCTTGGCGTGGCTCGGCAGGTACCTGAAGATCAGAAGACACAGGATGCTACGTGGTCACCTCCTCACGACCACAGGGCCGGAGCTAGCGCTCCCCACCTCAGGTCTAGCAGGGAGCTTAGCTAGCCCCGCTGGCCTCTATATTCTCTTCCTCCCACGTGATGTCTAGACAGGACTTTGCTGGGCCCCCTGGGCCTGGAGAGGGGTGGGAAAGGAATGTTGGAGTCACCTAGGGGTTGTGGGAGGCAGGTGGGAATCCAGCATGGAGCAGCAGGTCAGTACCCAGGGGTTCCTGAATCCCAGAACTTCCTCTGCAGGGGGGGATGGGAACCACAGAGCCTGCCCCTCCTCCAGCCAGCCTTCCCCTGCAAACTTCCGGCCTCCCTCTGCACTGTAAAGCGGGCAAGGCAAGGTGGCACTGGGGTACTGATGGCTCGGCCCACTTCAAAAGGGCTCTCAAGGACCAGTTTGTGAAGAAGGGCCCAGAGAGAGCAGACTCGAACACAGCATCTAGTCCTTGCTGGAGGTTGGACCAGGGCTGCTAAAAAAGCAGCCAGAGAGGGTCAGGCAGGGTCAGGAGGGCCGCCTCCCTACAGCCCTTCTTTGAAAGGCCACACAGGGCCATGGACTGGCCTGGAGCCACTCACAGAAGCCTGGGGCTCCCAAACCTCAGGGCCAACAGAACTCCCTGTCTCCTCTGGTCCAAGATCCCCTCCCTAGCCTCTGAGTAAGCCTTGAAAGTAGATGACCAAAAGAGGACTGGCCGGGAGTGGTGGAACACGCCTGTAATCCCAACACTTGGGAGGCTGAGACAGGAGGATCACGGGTTTGCAGACAGAACATAGTAAGACTCAGAACATAGCAAGACTTTTAGTAACCTAGGGAGATCCTGTTTTAAAACAAAAAGTAATTTTAAAAAAGGGATGGGGAAGCCGGGCACGGTGCCGCATACTTGTAATCCCAGCGCTTGGGAGGCTGAGACAGGAGGATCACACAGGTTCAAAGCCAGGCTCAGCTACTTAGTGAGGCTCTCAGCAACTTAGTGAGACCCTGTTTCCAAATAAAGTATAAAATAGGTCTGGGAGTACAGCTAACAGGTAGAAAAGCTCCTGGGTTCCACCCCCAGTACCACACATACAAAAAAAAAAAAAAAGGAAAAAAAAAGGGATGGGGGTGTACTTCAGAGGTAGAATGCTCCCTGGGTTTAATCCCTAGTGAAAGAGATGAGAGAGGAAGGGAGGGAGGGAGGAGAGAGAGAGGGAGAGAGAGAGAGAAAGGAGAGAGAGAGAGAGAGAGAGAGAGAGAGAGAGAGAGAGAGAGAGAGAGAGAGAGGAGACAAAAAGCAAAAAGGGGTGCTATCTGCATGGAATGAGGACTAGGGATGAATGAGGAGGTGTCCAACCTAAACTCCCTCGTCCCTCCCCACAGTCCTAGCCCAGCAGGGGTGGGGTGGGGTCTAGACTATCTTGCAGACACTGAAAGACCAGAACAGGCAGGAGCTGGCTCTGCTCCCACTGGGCTGCCCATTTGGACACTGGGGAAGCAGGGAGGTTTGGCCTCTGTCCTCAGGAGTGGGGAGCATAAGAACCCTCAGCTAGAGAAAGATGGAGTAGAAACCATCAGAAGGAGCGGAAGAGGGGTTGAGAGAGAAACAAGGTATAAAGAGCTCCCACCTAAGAGGACCCAGCAGGTCTCCAGAGGTGCTGAGGACACTGGCAGTCAACTGCAACTATGAGGGCGACCTCCTGCTCATCCCAGAGCCTGGGCCGCTCGTCCCTGCCCGAGCTCCCCTCATAGTGGAATTTTATACCTGAACACAAAGAGTCATGACCAAATGTGACCTGAAGAGGGACAGAAAGCTTCACAATCTGCCTACGCCACAGACCGTACCACTCCCCACTGCCTCCCCAACACGGACACGACCTGCAATTTAGTCTCCCATTTATCCTGGTGATAAGATTTCCAGTGGCTGACTTTTTCCTCACACACTGCCCTCTTTATTTTCCTGGTCCCTTTTTCCTTAGCCCTGAGGTATCTGTATCCGTGATTTTTTTTTTTTTAAACAAGGTCTCACTAAGTTGCTGAAACTGTCCTCACTAACTTGCTGAACCTGCAATCCTCCTGTCTCAGCCTCCCCATTACTGGAATGATAGGTGTGTCAGTGATGTTTTTTAATGAAAGCACAAGAAAAATCCCAGAAGGAAATGCTCCACGATGTTTTCACTGGTTTAAGTGATTTTTATTTTTTCGACAACCTTCTACAGTTTTCCAAATTCCCTACAACAAACACGTACTTCTTTTTAATATCAAAAGACAAATGAATTGGTACTTAAAAAGAATGCCCTCCCCACCTTCAAGGTTCAGATAGAGCTCAAACACTGACTCCTTCAGAGAGTCCTGGATTTGCAGCCAGGATTGATGGCTTCTGGACCCTGTGCCTGTGGCCCTAGCAACACGTACAGTGTGCATACCACACACCAGGCAGGAGGAGCAGCCAGGTCCGGTCATCTGTGTCCCTACCACCTAGGACAGGCTGGAGGTGACCAGTGTGTGTTCACTGGGCAGAGTTCACCGCGATGGACAGCCAACGGTGCCTGGGCCATTTGCAGGGCTTTGGAGGTGACTCCTTGGGAGGGCCTCGGGCTCAGCCCAGTGTCACCAGAGGAGGACGCCTCAGTCTTTAGAGTGCTGGAATGGAAACAAGACCAGATCGCTACTTTCCACGGTTCTTGCCACAGGAGAGCTTCAAAGAAGGAGCAGGCCTCGCTGAGGGGTCAGCAAGAGCTCAGGGAGAGGCCCCAGTGGACAGATGGACCTGGCTCGGCCCGTGCACCTGTGCTAAGCCTTTGTCAGAAACAGGCCAGGGCCAGTGCAGTAGTTAAAAGTTTACAGCAGGCTCCAGACAGCTCTTGGGACCATGACCCAAAAGAACAGCATTGGAATTGAGGCCCAAGGTGGTGGGTGGAATACTAGGGAGATGTACAAGAGGAGGGAGGAGCAGAGACAAAAGAGGGAGCACTAGGAGGCTGGAGAGAGCAGGTCTAGGCTCAGAGGTAGGCACGCTGCAGCTCTGCTGTGGGAAGAGGGCTCTCCCGCAGCCCTCTGGCTCCAACACTATGCCCTAGGTGCCACCCCCCTGTTAAGATGACGGGGCTGCAGAAAGCCTGCACAGTGACCACCAGAGACAGAACAGCCATAGCCACATAGGGGCACAGGGCTAAGGATGCATCAGGTGTCCAAGATCCAAGCTCTGACTCTGGGGCCTGCGGGTCTCAACCCCAGCAATGGAGGCTGGGCCCACAGATGGTCAGGAAACATAGGCCTCAGCTCCAAGTTGGGACAGTCAAGTACTCTTAAAGCCAGGTAGGTATCTGGCTTCCATGGTGACAGCCCATCCTCCAGGGTCCTTGGGCCTTCCACTACTGACTGGCAAGGACTGGGCCCAGCCCCGGGGCCACAGGCAGTGTGAGGAGAGGCCACGTCTCTGTGTCCTCACTCCAGGCAGCTGGCTGGCGGCCTAGATGCGGCTAGATGAGGTGCTGCCCGAGCTGATGGGGAACTTGGCGCTGTCCGAGCTGCTCTTCAGTGGGGAAGGGCCGTTGCGAGCCTGCAGCCGCATGGACCAGTACCAGAGGAAGATGAGGAAGCCTGCGGGAAGAGGGCGGAGGGCTCAGTGTGCGGCCCCTCGACTCAGCTCACCCACCTCCTCTCCCAGCACAGGAGCTCCTCTGTGTCCCATGTTTCACCCCTCTGTATCCCCTCCGGGTTCCTAGTGTCTGTCTTATTAATACCTCTTCTGTTTTACAAATGAAATTGATATAGCAATGACTCACCACATGTTTGCATGAGCATGAGGGTTTTACGTATAACTCAGAGCCCCCTTCATCTCACAGGGGAGAGAAAGAAGACTCAAATGTTAAACAGTGGGGGTCAGGGGCATGGCTCGGTGACAGAGAGCTTGCCCAGCGTGTGCAAGAACCAGGGTTCTGTCCCCAGCACTGTACAAAAACAAAAAAGTTAAGCAACTGGAATTTGATGACATCTTCTCCCTGTCACCCCTATTCCTGTTCTACAGTGACCCCAATGTGAGCCACTGGCCCTACAACCTTGGTCCCAATCTGTGTGTGTGTGTGTGTGTGTGTGTGTGTGTGTGTGTGTGTGTGTGTGAAATGAGAGAAGGCAGGAGTGGAGGGTAGGACCCTCCTGGCATCACATGGGTGCCCCTGCCCAGCCCCTCACCCTCAGGAGCTGCTCCTAGCCACATCCCTCACTGTTCTCTAGAGCACAGACTCCACCCAGCTCAGGGCTTTTTCTCTCTCTCTCTCCCTCGGCCTGGAGCTCTCTTCCCTGAGATCAGGCTCCTCAATCTCTGATGTGCACAGACATCCTCTGGGCATCTTGGTAAAGGCAGATCTGATCATCCATGCTCCTAACAAGCCCCAGATATTGATGTTGCTGGTGGTCTGTGAAGAATACTTGACCTAACAAGACTGTAGATCTTTTCACAGCTGGATCTTCCTGCTAATCTGAAATGTCTCATTCAGAGAGGATCCCTGGCCACGCTCCCTGGTGTGTTCCTGACCCCAGCCCAGGCCCTGTACGTGACATCACCCACTCTGACTTCCCTACTCTCTGGATGGCCCTTGGTAGCCATTGCTTGCTTGCTCACCAGATCCGGGCCCTGTACGAGCAGGCCCTCCTCCGACCTGCCACAACTGTAGCCCCACGGCTTAGCATAGGGCCTGCACATGAGAGGTACTCAATCAAACTTGCCATCTATGGCCTGAATGTCCTCAGCTTTTGAATGGAAGACACAGGCTCAGAGAAGGGAAGCCTTTAGGTTCCCCGGGTGATCTCTTCCCTGCCTGCCCCGGGCCCCAGGGCAGGTGGCTTCTCCGCACCTACCTTGGAAGGAAGTGACAATGCTGAAGAGGTAGAGGACCACAAGCTGGAAGGTGCCAGAGGCAAAGGAGAAGAAGACCAGGGCCCAGGGCAGGCCGAGGACGAGGCTGAGCCCCAGCAGCGTCAGCACGTGGGTCCACTTCTGGTTATGTGGGCGCAGCCGCAGGATCTGCACCACCATGGTGCCCAGCATGGCCACGTTGAATAGGAACACCAGGCTGAAGAGGCCCAGGTTGGTGATGTAGCTGACCAGGGAGTCCCGAATCCAGCACCTGCAGCAAGACACAAGCGCTCGGAGCGTGGCCAGGTGGGGCAGCATCCCCATGGCTGCCACTGTGTTTGTTCTCATGGTTACCGCTACGGCTTGGATAGAGAATGTACCCTGAAGAGCTCATGTTTTGATGATATGCAGAGGAGATATCACTGAGCCACGAAGGATTTAATGTCGTCAGTGGATGAATCCATTGTGATGGATTCACTGAGTGGTAACGTAGGCAGGTGGGGTGTGACTAGAGGAAGCCATGTATGTGTTCATGAATCCTCCTCTCTCATTCCCTCTTTGCTTCTGGCCTTCATCACGGGAAATCAGAGCACTGCACTGTTCTGTTTCCCACCACCATGCCCTGAGCTCTGAAGATGTGACCCGGCCTAACATGGACTACATCCTCTGAAACCTTGAGAACTGTGAGCAAATAAAAATCTTCCTTCTTGCCATGCATGGTGGCACACGCTAGTAATCCCCACACTTGGGAGGTGGAGACAGGAGGATGGTGCAGGTTCGAAGCCAGCCTTGCTGGCTTAAGAGACTCTGTTTCGAAATTTTATATATATATATATATATATATATATATATATATATATATATATATATATATTAGGTCTGGGAGTATATCCTGGAGGTAGAAGGGTTTCCAGGAACCCCAGTACTACCAAAAAATCTTCCTTCCTCTAAGGTGTGATTGCCAGGCATTCTGGGTCACAGCAGTGAGAACGCTGATTGACACAGTTACTCACTCTTAGGCCAAGTGCTGCTTATTTTATATATCCATAGTGTTGATATAAGTTTTAAAAACACATTTCTGTTAACAAGTCAGAAGACTTAAAGAAAACTATTAAGTACATAATGATATAGATAGTGCAGGACAAGGCTAAAATCATGATGTAAAGGGCTGAACATTTCCAAAATGCCAAGCCAATGGTAACAATGCCTCCCCACCCAGAGCTCCACAGCTCCGGCTTCTGGTCCAGGCCCCGCCGGCCTGGGGGAGTGGTGAGTGGGGAGACAAGTCAGGCCCTTTCTCTCCAGTGGGGAGCCTCTAAGCAGCACACTGGCCTGGTGTGGCCAAGAGTGGATGGCCACCTCCCTGGGCCTCAATCTTCATATCTGCATGATAACTTGTCTGTTCCAGCCCCTTTCCCTCACATGAAGGAGAAAATGGTGCTCAGAGCGGGGCCAGGACCTACGCGTGGCTGCCTGGGGAGCGGGGGTGACAGATCTGAGCTTTTGTGCCCTCATGACCCTTAGTCCACTGCCGAGCCACCCCCCTGCCTCCTGGACCCCGGAGTCGTAGGTCAGCATGGCGCCCACCTGGCTGCTCCATGTCCCCTGCCACCAGAAGTCCCCATTCCCATACCCAGCACACAGCCACTCACATGGAGGGGTAGATGACGCTGTGTGGAGTCCTGTGCACGGCCAGGATGATGGGGCCGTAGTTGTTCACATCTGCCAGCGCCACCAAGGTCACCAGGAAGATGGGGAAGCCTGGGGAGGCAGGTGTGGGACTCTGTCTGTGTCTCCTGAGGCCACCCACCACCCTTAGGTGGGTCCCTAAGCTTGGACCTTCCTCTTCTTGGTAACAGTTTGGATTTACCACAAGGAGGAGGGTATCCCCTAACTAATGAGGGGCCAGGTGTAACAGGAGAGATGGGAAGGGCAGATGAGACATTGGTAGGGGGCACAGCAAGAGCTCTTGCCCAAGGGGAGCCTGTGCTGGACTCAGCCTAGTCTACAGGCAAAGACTGAAAGCTCCCAGGCGGGGGCCGGGGGGGGGGGCAGGTGTTCTCCAAACACCTGGATCCTGGCACAGCCAACTCAAGGAATTTCACATAACTGGAGGGAGTGAATGAGGAGGGGCCCAACAGGGGCATCAGAGGAGCCGCAAGCTGGGGCGTGGGACACATGGAGGTTGGTGGGCGGTTCCATGTATAGAGTGGCTCACAGTGTGAGCCTCTGGGCTTTGGGTCTGACATGAGAGCTCTGGCCCATAGGAGAAATGAGCTGTTGGCCAAGAACAAAATGCTAAAGCCACAGAGACTATGTCACCCGAAGGGCAGAGCACCCACAGGCAGGGCCGCTGTGGCGAGAGTAAACTGGGTGAGTGGAACAGGGCCCGTTCGCTTCCCAGCTGAGGGCCCGTGAGGAGTGCATGGCCTGCTCACCCGGCCCCGGTGGCCCAGCCTGGGAATCCCCCTTTGAGCAGAGTGATTCTTGGGGACAGGGATCAACTCTTTATCTTCCTAAAGAAAACCCTGACTTAGCCCTGAGGGTCCCTGAGGATGGGTGGGTGAAGAAGTGTGAGGAGGGCTCAGGGAGACAGGTGGAGAAGCAGAAACAGCTGCCTGTGTGTTGCCAGAAGCTGAGTGGGAGACGCAGTGCTCGGGACCCTCTCGAGCCAGGAATAGACCCCCACACACTCACCCCAGCCCACGACGCTCAGCTTGAGCAGGTAGCCGGGCACGTAGGTGCCGAAGACCTCGACCACCAGTCGGTAGAGGTTATAGCCCTCAAGGCCCATCCAGGAGAGGCAGGCGAGCAGGGAGAAGTGCAGGAAGATGGCGCTGGCGCGGCAGCCCGCCTCCGAGCCCGTCAGCGCCACCGGCTCGCTGAGCAGGAAGCTCACGTCCAGCAGGAAGACAGCCAGCAGCAGGTTCATGTGCACCTTCACGGTGTAGTCCCGGGGCTTCTTCCTGCACAGGGCCGGCAGGGAGGGGCTGTGCGTCTGCTCCTCCTCCAGGAGGCCCTCCCAGGCTGCACACGTGCACACCAGTGCAGCCTCCCCAGTCCGCTCCTGAGGTTGCGGCCTGGCTGTTCCCCATGTGTCCCTGCACACCTACTGTGTGCCTAGCAACCACAGACTTGGGCACCGCGTGCACACTCAGCAGGTAAAGACAGACGCACCGCTCCAATAACCCAAACTCCCCTAGTTGGAGAGGAGAGACAGAGTGACTGCTCTTCTAGAGTCCTCACCACCCATGGTCCACGCCTGCCCCCTGGCTGCTCGCCCACACAGCTGTGCATGTACATCTGTCTGTCTGTCTGTCTGTCTGTCTGCAGGGTTGCAAGTCAGTATGTGCACACCCAGGGCTCTGCATGGCCCTAGGGGAACATGGGACACACAGGCCCCGCATCACCACCACCCTGGACTCATGTCCCTGCACCGCCCCTCACACCTGGCACCACCTCCGCCTGGTCCCTTCTACCTTGGCTCTGATGGCCCATGGCCCTGTGCACTGAGCACATCTGTGACCTGCTGCATGCTCTGCCCCTGCTCCAGCCTCCCCCAGGCTCGTCACCTGTCCATCCTCGTCACTAGCCCTGCTTAGCCTGAGTACACAGCTGTGCACACACACGAGGTCAGGTATGCACAGCAGTGCTCACACCTGCATGCAGCTGCACTCTCCTTCCTCCTGGTCTGGGACAGTGACGATACCCCGGGTGTCCCTCAGAACTAAGGGGACCTCTCCTCTACCTGACCTTCAAGTGCCAGTGGACCCCAAGCTCGGCCAAGCCAAGCACCAGCAGTTGGGTACCTCTGCCACTTCCTCGCTGTGTGACCTCTGGCAGGGCCGTCACCCTCTCTGAACACTCCTTCCTAGGGTGCTGGGAGTTTTAAAAGTCCGTGTTTACAAGGCTCTTAAAATAGAAGGGCCGTGTAGGAAGTGTGATGCCAATGTTAGCTATTACCATTTTATCACTATATTATTATATCTACCCAGTGGTCTCCCATTTGATTATCCAAAGGTAGAAACACAGAATCTTAGGTGAACTCTGTCAATTTTAAACGCTGGCCATAAACTAAAATGCAAATGCTATTATCTAAAACTGAGATGTGGGAATAAAGTGTGGCCCCGGGCCCCGCGCCCCCATGGCTCCCCCTACTGCACAGGCGTTTCGAGGTCAGCGAGTGGGCCAGGCCCTACCTGGAGCAGAGGTAGGCAGCGATGGTGAAGACGCAGGCCAGGGCGGAGATGACGCAGCCCAAGTAGGACAGCAGCGTCAGGTAATGCTTGTGCTCAGCGTCCACCTCCACAGAGGAGACCTGGATCCGGGACAGGAGAGTGGCGTCAGGGTGCCACCTCCACACGGCGGGGCCGGGAACCAGGATGCTCCAACCCAGAGGAGGTGGCAGCCTGATGGCATTTTCCTGGAGGGGCCGATGACTCTCAGGTTCTCCCAGTAGGTCCCTCACCCACCTGC